>NC_054708.1:59373599-59651099 GCF_016097555.1 Gigantopelta aegis | reverse complement strand
ACGCCCAGGTGTCGTTAAACAAAACAATTTTAACTTATGTCATTCTCTCCCTGTAGCCTGAGTACTCTGACGGTAAGAGAGCTAGATAGTTATCAGTGCATTTCAGGACCGTAGTGAGCTTGTTTCTAATAAAGAGAACATGTGTCATCGTCTTACAAACTACCATAGCATTACGCCAATTGCATTATAGGTTACAGCTTCACGATTGGGAATTTTTGCATAGATGTATTACGCTATATATAGCCTATAATATAGGTTACATATGTCTGATACATCTGGCACATTGTTGTAGTATTACGTTGAATATAGGTCACAGGTTTACGTCGGAGTTCGTTTTGCAAATTGCTATAGTAGTCCCCAGTATATGTCACAGCTTTACGTTTGGTAGGTTTGCAGATTTTTGTAGCATTACGTCAAATATAGGTCATAGCGTGACGTCTAGGCAAGTTTTGCAAATTGTTGTATTTCATCAAATATAGGTCACATCATTATCTATACATAAGTATGTATTGCAGGCACGTAGGAACGATATCTGGAGTGGTAGTGGTGGTGGGGGAATGGTGTCTTGTGAGGGATATAAGCCAGACTTTTATTTTTAAATAGTAGGGAAACGCGTACATTTTCGACATCGAGTGGGAAGGGCACAGGTCACACACCCCTTTTACACACCATTCCATCACCTTTTTTTTTTTTTTTTTTTGTCCACCGTCACCACCTCTGCCTTCTCACCTTCCTCTATATTATTTCCTTTTATCCGCCCCTAGTTCCTCCACTGCAACTCCTTATTTTCTTTGTCATTGTACTTCTTTTTGACCTCATCCTGTGCATCCTCCTCTGCTTCATCCAGTGGCGTAGCAAGGGGGATGGGTGGGTGTGACGGTTGGCAAGGGTTCATGCCCCCAATCAAACTTTTTTGTTTTGTTTTTACTGTATTAAATTTGATAAAATCATACATGCATACATACATAGTGTGGGTTGCCCCCCCCCCCAATATAGGTTGCCCCCCACCCCAATATAAAATCCTGACTATGCCAGCGGCTTCATCTTCTGCTTATTTCACCACTTTATTTTATGTCTTGTCCACTGTCATAGTCACTATTGCCTTGTTCTCAGCCTCCTCCAGCAGTACCACCTATATCACCACCAGTATCACCACCCATATTACCACCTGTATCACCACCCATATTACCACCTGTATCACCACCCATATTACCACCTGTATCACCACCCATATTACCACCTGTATCACCACCCATATTACCACCTGTATCACCACCCATATTACCACCTGTATCACCACCCATATTACCACCTGTATCACCACCCATATTACCACCTGTATCACCACCCCCACCTGTATTACCACCTGTATCACCACCCCCATATTACCATTACCCTGTATCACCATACCACCTGTATCACCACCCATATTACCATATCACCCATATTACCTGTACCTGTCGCCTGTATCACCACCTATATATATCGCCACCCACCTATATCACCACCTCAGGGGCGTAGCATGATTTGGACCTGGGGGGGGGGGGGGGGGTTGAATATGAACCAAGTGGACCTTTTTTTTTTTTTGCACCATCAGAAACTCCATATGTATAAACCTGTATGTTTTAGTTCTGAAAGCAGACCATTTGCTTTGGGGTGGGGGGTGGTTCGTCCGAACCCCCCTAGCCTACGCCTCTGCACCTGTATCATTATCTGTATCACCACCCATATCACCACCCATATCACCACCTGTTTTACCACCCGTATCACCACCTGTATTACCACCCATATCACCACCTGTATTGCCACCCACCTATATCACCACCTGTATCACCACCCATATCACTACCTGTATCACCACCCATATCACCACCCATATCACCACCCATATCACCTTGTATCACCACCTGTATTACCACCCATATCACCACCTGTATTGCCACCCACCTATATCACCACCTGTATTACCACCCATATCATCACCTGTATCACCACCCATATCACCACCCGTATCACCACCCGTATTACCACCCATATCACCACCTGTATTGCCACCCACCTATATCACCACCCATATCACCACCCATATCACCACCTGTATTGCCACCCACCTATATCACCACCTGTATCACCACCCATATCACCACCTGTATTGCCACCCATATCACCACCTGTATCACCACCCATATCACCACATGTATCACCACCTGTATTGCCACCCACCTATATCATCACCCGTATCACCACCCATATCACCACATGTATCACCACCCATATCACCACCTGTATTGCCACCCACGTATATCACCACCTGTATTGCCACCCATGTATATCACCACCTTTCTACTTGTCCACCAGCTCTTCATTTGTCAGCACTATTATTATATTAGTATCTGGAGCAACATCTTCATTACATTTCTGCCTGAGGTGCTTGGGTCATAGGACTGAATCTCCAAAGTGAACCTAGTCTTTGATTGGGTCCCCCCCCCCCCCCCCATCCCAACCAGTACCCCATGACTGGTATATGAAAGGCCATGGTATGTGTTGTCCTCTCTTTGGGAAAGTGCATATAAAAAGATTCCTTGGTGCTAATGGAGAAATGTAGCAGGTTTCGTCTGAAGACTTTGTGTCAGAATTTACCTAATGTTTGACCTCTAACAGATGATCATTAATTATGTATAACAGTTTTTGATTGTATTATGGGCCTATGGCCTTTATACTGAATAAATTGTCTTGTCTTGTCTTGTTTTGTCTTGTCTTGGCATTAATTAGTCAATGTGCTCTAGTGATGTCGTTAAAACAAAACAAACTTTACACTTTCCATTACCTTTTCTATTACTCATATATTTCAGGCTGTGACCATTGACAAGATCCCAGACAAACTTCTTCTCAAAGTCTTTTCCTTCCTCAAACATTCGGAACTTGGCAGAGTTGCTCAGGTGTGCAGGAAATGGCGACTGCTGGCATACGACAGTCGCCTGTGGAAGTGCGTGTCTCTCCGAGCGGACTACTCAGGACTTCACATCAGTCACCTGGACACTCTCCTCGGACTGATCAGTCTGCGGTTTGGGGCAACCCTGCAGTACATAGAGCTTCCATCAGAGATTATCACGGCTCCCGTCCTGCACGAGCTGGCCAACAAGTGTCCAGCCCTTCGCTGCATGACTCTCGATTTTTCCAATGCTATGCAGCTTCATGACTTCAATGACTTGAATGCCTTCCCGTGCAACCTGCGCAGTCTGTGCATATGTCTGTCAGAGGTGATTTTCTTGGAAGGCTTCATGAGGAGAATCTACAGCTGTTTGTCATCAATTGAAGTTCTCCATCTAATTGGTATGTATGTGATCTTTATTCAGAAAAATCTACTCTCTTTTCAGTGTAGTTTAATAATGACAATCTGCTTTATTGACTTGACTTAAACTCCCTTATTTATGTACCTATGTCCTATCAAGGTTCAGGCACGACCATCCGAAGCCTAATCTCTGGCAGGACCAGTGGTTGAGCTTTGGACAGAAGTGTTTTATTGTAGTTATCTAATTACAGTGGGCAGTATTTAGCTTAGTCAATAGACTTGTAGTACTGAAATCATGGGTGCTTGAGTTGTACCATAGTATTGAAACCATGTGTACTTGAGTTGTACCATAGTATTGAAACCATGGGTGCTTGAGTTGTACCTAAGTATTGAAACCATGGGTGCTTGAGTTGTACAATAGTATTGTAACTATGGGTGCTTCAGTTGTAGTATTGAAACCATGGGTGCTTGAGTTGTACCATAGTATTGAAACCATGGGTGCTTGAGTTGTACCGTAATATTGAAACCCAGGGTGCTTGAGTTGTACCGTAGTATTGAAACCATGGGTGCTTGAGTTGTACCATAATATTGAAACCCAGGGTGCTTGAGTTGTACCGTAGTATTGAAACCATGGGTTCTTGAGTTGTACCGTAATATTGAAACCATGGGTGATTGAGTTGTACCGTAATATTGAAACCCAGGTGCTTGAGTTGTACCATAGTATTGAAACCATGGGTGCTTGAGTTGTACCGTAGTATTGAAACCACGGGTGCTTGAGTTGTACCGTAGTATTGAAACCCAGGGTGCTTGAGTTGTACCGTAGTATTGAAACCCTCAGTGGAGTCAGTGGACCCATTCTCTGACTGTTTTTTTCCATCCAAATGAGTTCCCCACAACTGGTATACAGTTGTTTGTTTGTGAGGGTGTTTTTTGTGAGAGGTTTTTTTTTTTGGAGGGGGTACAGTAATATTATAATAAAAACATTACTGCAGTAATATTATAATATTAATAATAACATTACAGTAATATAATAATAATAATAATAATAATAATAATAATAATAATAATAATATTACTGCAGCTATTGGGTAACATTACACTGATGCCATTTCAACAGCACTAATCTATATAGAGTTCGTTTCACATGATTAACATTGAGGCCGAGTTAGCTACCTGAGAGTGACGTTTGTGAGGTGGGATGTTTGCTCACAGAGTGTGGAATTACTTTGAAAAAAGAAAATAACTCAGCTAATTTTCAGAGTTGCTTGCTAAACGAAATACATAGGTCTTGTTATTTTGAGCTCTCTAGAAATAGAAAAGCCCATAGGGTGTTATTTGATATTGGAGTACATCTCTTCTAGTTGCTAACAGTTTGTTTCAAACTACAAAGCTAAAAATAATTTCTTGGTATTTTATCTGATAACATTTATTATTTTTCTAGTCAAGAGAACAATCATTGATTTGAATGTGAAATTAAATGATTATGTTTTTTGTCTTGCCTACTGAAACAATGACCTAGACTTTGCATATGGCAAAAAACACACCCGGTTTTACCTGATAGTTTACATCATTTCTAAATATTAATCAATGTAACAAGCTAAACACAACTGATGATGTGTCATTTTAATAACATTTATTTACCACGTTGCCAAGTCATGCTATATTACATTTTTCCTTTAATTTTTTTTGGATAAGTTAAATTTACTGTTGTAGTACTGGCGTAGAAGTGGAGGGGGCAAGGGGGGGGGGATGTGCCCCCTCCTCTTTTCAGATATTTTGCTTTATTTTTGCTTTATAATAGTGTAAAAGTGTGTAAATATAAGTGTTCCCCCCACTTTTTGGCACCTTCCTACATTGTTTAAGTAGGCAAGAAGAATACAATATTCTTTGGTTTAGATAAAAAATCGTTCCAACCAGTGCATGTCAAAGGCCGCGGTATGTGCTTTCCTGTCTGTGGGAAAGTGCATATAAACAATTCCTTGTTACTAATGGAAAAATGTAGCAGGTTTCTGCTAATGACTATGAGTCAAAATTACCAAATGTTTGACATCCAACAGCCGATGATTAATTCAATGTGCTCTAGCAGTGCCATTAAACAAAACAAAACTTTAGATAAAGAAATTGGATGGGATGGGATGGGAACTCTATTTACGTGCCATATCCACAGAGGTTCAGGCACGCCCACCCCGGACGTAGCTTCTGACTTCGCCAGTGACCAATTCCGAGACAAAACAAAACTTTAGATAAAGAAATTTGATTCTGAAATGTTCTATGAGCTATATATATATATATGTTCTGTGAGGAAGCTAGCCTAGCCATTGCCGAAACAACAGATGTTAATTGTAGCAGAAATGTTTATCATGTTTTGTAAGAATCTTGGAAAATCTGTCATCACCAAACATATATCCTCCATTAGGTTAGAGTTTCCCTATCTGTACGGAACAATGTTAACAGATATTATTCACCCTGAAAACCACTTTGGACTAATGTGTTACACATGGGCGTATGGGGACTCTTTGATTTAGGGGGGCTGGAGGGGTTGATTTGCCAGAAATTTTACCCAGATAAAATTTGCCCGAATTTTCCCCACTGTTTTCCCACTGTATTGCCCGAATTTGGGGGGGCAATTGCCCCCCCTGCCCCACCGGGTCGTACGCCCATGGTGTTACAGCATAGTTTCTTGCATTATGTCATTCAGGTTTGACCTATGACATCAGTGTTAGACATGTTACTTAAAATAGGTTTAACATGATAATGGCAAATCTCTGTATGTTACATCACATATGATATATCAGGGGTGATGCTAGGTCCAATCTGTAGGTGAAGTTACTTCTCTTGCTAACTTTGAACAGAGAAGTTTTCAGCATGTGTTTTTGTGTTTGTTTGTGTGTGTGTGTGGTGGGGGGAAGGGAAGACTTAAAAAATGACCTTATATTAACTTACTATTGTTTTACAATTTCATCATCTCTATTTGTATATTGATTTCACAAACTGTATTTTCTTTATTATGAATGAGTGGTTGGTTTTCCTGTATTTATTATAATTGTGCAATTCTGTAAAATTTGACATACATTTTTCACGACTTGACGGTGAACCACATAAATAATAAATATATGTCAAGGCATAGTTCATTTCCAAAAGGTGATATATCCAGTTACATCATTTTGAAAAAAAACATGGTTTTTCTGCAACGTGACATAGCATATATAACACGCAAATCACAGTTTTAAGTTAAAGTTTGTTTTGTTTAACAAGACCACTAGAGCACACTGATTTACTATTCATCGGCTAATGGATATCAAACATTTGGTTAGTCGGACATATTGTCTTAATAACCAAAAGTTTGACATCCAACAGTCGATGATTAATAATCAATGTGCTCTAGTGGTGTCGTTAAACAAAAAAAACTTTATTGTCTTAAAGGAAACCCACTATGTTTTTTCAATTAGTAGCAAGGGATCATTAATATGCACAATCCCACAGACAGGGTAGTACATACCACGGCCTTTGAAGTACTAGTCGTGGTGCACTGGCTGGAATGAGAAATAGCCCAATGTGCCCACCGACACAGTTTTAAGATTCTGTTCAATGGGGTTAGATAACATTTTATTGAAAACTTTATTGCTGTATTAGTAACTTGCACTAATATCAGTATACCTTCACTGTTGACTGCAACATCTGGAAATAGGCATGTATTGCATTTAGGGGTGGGACGTAACCCAGTGGTACAGCGCTCGCTTTATGCACGGTTGGTGTAGGATCGATCCTCTTTGGTGGGCCCATTGGGCTATTTCTTGCTCCAGCCAGTGCACCACGACTGGCATATCAAATGCCATGGTATGTGCTATCCTGACTGGGATGGTGCATATAAAAGATGACTTGCTACTAATGGAAACATGTAGCGGGTTTCCTTTCTGAGAGTATACGTAAAAATTACCAAATAGCTGATGATTAATAAATCAATGTGCTCCTAGTGGTGTCATTAAATAAAACAAAACAAACAAAAAACCCAAACTATTTGAAAATGAACTCTTCATATGAACTGTAATTTTTTTTTCAGTTTTATTATATTTTATGAATATTCACATTTATTTGACTTCTACTCTGGTAAAGTGTTCACTTGATTTGCAGTCGGTCTAGGATCGATCCCCGTCGGTGGACCCATTGGGCTATTTCTCGTTCTAGCCAGTGCTCCACAACTGGTCAAACAAAGGCCATGGTATGTACTATCCTGTCTTTGGGATGGTGCATATAAAAGATCCTTTGCTGCTAATTGAAAAGAGTAGCCCATGAAGTGGCAACAGCAGGTTTTCTATCTCAATATCTGTGTGGTCCTTAACCATATGTCTGACGCCATATAACCATAAATAAAATGTGTTGAGTGCATCGTTAAATAAAAACATTTCCATCCTACTCTGAACTGATCCATCTGTCCGTGTAGGTACGTTTGAGCTGTCGAGCGAGTCGGAAGAAGACAATTACGAAGTGATCAACATCGGGAAGATCAAGGCTCACACTCCGAACCTGAAGGTGGTCAACCTGTACGGGATCTGTTTCCTTGACGACTCGCACATAGAGCTGCTGTGTTCTAACTGCATCCATATTGAATGTCTGGCCCTCAACTTCTGTCTCGGGGTGCGTGGCTCGTCCTTCCAGACCCTCATACAGAGGTGCAAGAAACTGAAAACTCTGCTCCTACAACACACAGGTGAGAATATCCTGACAGGTGCTTCTTTAATACACAGGTGAAAATATCCTGACAAGTGATTCTTTAACACACAGGTAAAAATATCCTGACAGGTCAATCAATCAATAAAATATTTACATGCTCCTATACCACGAAGGTTTCGAGCATGTCTATCCCAGGTTCGGCCACTGGATGCCAGTAGTCCAACCTGGGACAGAACAATTACTGGGGCAATTTTGATATTTAACCAAACAGGGAAAAAGGACTTTACAATAAATAATTTTGTGCGTTATTTTCCCAAACAATATTTAATATACAGCAAACAACTAACAATTTGTAACGCAAATTTAGATCGGGCAGTCCTAAATATAAATATATTTTAAAATAATTTTTTAAATATATTAATTAGCCCTCAAAATAGAGGTGGCAGGTGACTAAGAGGTTAGGCTTCAGCCACAAAAAGGTTTTTTTAATAGGAAAATATGTTTTACTTAGGGGCACCCATCGTATTGGGGACTTCGGTGTGGCCGAAACCGGGGAAGGCTCCGGGGGGGGGGGGGGGGGGGGGGGGGGCAGTCCCCCGGACAAACCTAACACCCCTGACAGGTGCTTCTTTGATACACAGGTAAAAATATCATGACAGGTGCTTCTTTAACACACATGTCAAAATATCATGACAGGTGTTTCTTTAACACACATGTCAAAATATCCTGGCAGGTGTTTCTTCAACACACAGGTAACAATATTCTGAAAGGTGCTGCTTTAATACACAGGTAAGAATATCCTGACAGGTGCTTCTTTAACAAACAGGTAAGAATATCCTGGCAGATGATTCTTTAACACACAGATAAGAATATCCTGGCAGATGATTCTTTAACACACAGGTAAAAATATCCTGACAGTTGATTTTTTAACACACTGGTAAAATATCCTGACAATTGCTTCTTTAACACAGATAAATAAAATATCCTGACAATTGATTCTTCAACACACAGGTAAAATATCCTGACATTTGCCTTTGTAACACACATGCACATGTAAGAAGAAAATACATCCTCATGGTCATCCGGGTTAGGCAGAGCCCCTCATCTGGGGTGCAATGGGTCATAGGATTGATCTCCCTTGATGTATTGTTTTTCCTATCCCAACCTTTTGACCCTGACCATGATATTTGCTCTCCTATAAGCAAGTGACTACTGAGAAACAAACCTGATATGTATCAGCTGTAAAGTCTATGATTTAATTACTATACTATCAAACTCTGAGTTTACTATTCAGAATCCAATAATATATGAATGTAATGTTCAGAATCGGATAATATGTGAATGTACTATTCAGAATCAGATAATATGTGAATGTACTATTCAGAATCAGATAATATGTGAATGTACTATTCAGAATCAGATAATATGTGAATGTACTATTCAGAATCAGATAATATGTGAATGCACTATTCAGAATCCAATAATATATGAATGTAATGTTCAGAATCAGATAATATGTGAATGTACTATTCAGAATCAGATAATATGTGAATGCACTATTCAGAATCCAATAATATATGAATGTAATGTTCAGAATCAGATAATATGTGAATGTACTATTCAGAATCAGATAATATGTGAATGTACTATTCAGAATCAGATAATATGTGAATGTACTATTCAGAATCCAATAATATATGAATGTAATGTTCAGAATCAGATAATATGTGAATGTACTATTCAGAATCAGATAATATGTGAATGTACTATTCAGAATCCAATAATATATGAATGTAATGTTCAGAATCAGATAATATGTGAATGTACTATTCAGAATCAGATAATATGTGAATGTACTATTCAGAATCAGATAATATGTGAATGTACTATTCAGAATCAGATAATATGTGAATGTAATGTTCAGAATCGGATAATATGTGAATGTACTATTCAGAATCAGATAATATGTGAATGTACTATTCAGAATCAGATAATATGTGAATGCACTATTCAGAATCAGATAATATATGAATGTAATGTTCAGAATCAGATAATATGTGAATGTACTATTCAGAATCAGATAATATGTGAATGTACTATTCAGAATCAGATAATATGTGAATGTACTATTCAGAATCAGATAATATGTGAATGTACTTTTCAGAATCAGATAATATGTGAATGTAATGTTCAGAATCAGATAATATGTGAATGTACTATTCAGAATCAGATAATATATGAATGTAATGTTCAGAATCAGATAATATGTGAATGTACTATTCAGAATCAGATATGAATATCAGTTTCGGAATCAAATTATTTATGAATGTACAGTTCAGAACCATGTAAAGTTTAGAATCAAGTAACAGATGAAGCTAATGTTCAGACTGTACCTTTGGGAATAAAACAATGAATGAATGAATGAATGAATGTTTAACGACACCCCAGCACGAAAAATACATCGGCTATTGGGTGTCAAACTATGGTAATGCAAATAAAGTGATGATCAACATCAATATAAAAATTCAAGGTTTAAACAAAAACAGTGTAAAGAACTGTGCCAAAAATACAAATATCACAGAATTTTACGGACACCGAATTTTACTCTAAACTTCAATTTGTGCTGTATTGGCCATTCTCAAAGAGAATGTTACACCCCTGCACCACGGTGAGGTTACAGCATGCGCAGGGGGGGAATAAAACAATACATGTGGCTACTGTTGAGAATCAGATACCATATTTTGTTTATGATTGGATCAATCAAATAGTATATACGGCCAGTATAAGTGAGTTGAATACTTTAGTCTGGTTATTAAATGAGGTTTATGTTCTGGATCCGTGCTGGTACCGGTACTATAAATCAGATAACAGATAATATTCTAACACTGGGAGGCAGTCCAGCCTCTCATTATATCCCTGGTGAGCTGGTATTTCATCTTTTATCAGGCTGTAGAGAGAAAACTACATTTACAGGGAAGGTCAAGTATTTGACCAATATTATGGCTTCAAGAAGTGCGATGTTGTTTTTGTTGTTTGTTTGATTGTTTTGGTATTGTACTGATGTTGTTATGTTTAGGTAATTGTTGCATGGAATGAAAGTAATGGTTTATAAAGTAAGAGCTGTGTTTACGGGGTTCATACCTAATGTAAGTCCATATAACAAAATATCAAATATTACACATTGGAGCATGTTGTTTTCTTCAATTATCTACTATTCCATATATCTATTTTCTCATGCATCCTTTCATCCATGCATCCATTCATCTGTCTATGCATCATTGCATGTATGCATGCATCCATCCATCTATGTACAAATCCATCCATGCATCCACTCATCCACCCACCCATCCATCCACCAAACCATCCATCCTATAAAGCCATCCACCCATCCATTCATCCATCCACCAATCCACCTATTCATCCATCCATCCATCCATCTTACAATCCATTCATTGTGTATTTCCCACACATGGTATGGTAATCATAATAACATGTAGATGTATTGTTTGGCCATGTGTTACACATTGTTTATTGTCTTCCCAAAAGTCACCTGCATTCACCCAGTAAACACCACCACCAGCAGAACTTGAACCAGCACTTTGCACATTGCTCACAGTGCAGTTTGCACGCTCAGACTAAAAGTTCTAAATGCTCTCCCTAAAGCTAAACTAACACAGTGTACTTCTTTGTCAACATGTTGTAAACATCTGCTATTTACGTACACGTGCTAGAGAAGAAACCTGCATAAATGGCCATCATGGGAGACTGATACTACATGACCCAACACACTTTAGCCAAGTGTTTATCATTGTTGGCAGGGAGCAATCAGTTCTCTGTGACTGGTATATAAAAAGCCATGGTATGTGATATCCAGTTCATGGGAAATAATAAGTACAACACCCTTTATTGTTGATAAGTAGGAGTAGCCTTTGTGGTATTGGGGCAGGACTAGCCCAGTGGTACAGCGCTCGCTAGATGCGCGGTCGGTGTGGGATCGATCCCCGTTGGTGGGCCCATTGAGCTATTTCTCATTCCAGCCAGTGGACCACGACTGGTATATCAAAGGTTGTGGTATGTACTACCCTGTCTGTGGGATGGTGCTTATAAAAGATCCCTTGCTGCTAATCAAAAAGAGTAATCCATGAAGTGGCGACAGCGAGTTTCCACTCTCAATATCTGTGTGGTCCTTCTTCTTGATTCCTTTCAAATACTGTATTTATTACAATGAAACCTCTCATAACGAAACACTCATAGACCACCTAAAAAAGTCCAGTTTATAGGGGTATCTGGTTTAGAGAGGAAGGAAGGAAGGATATGTTTTATTATAATGCACTCAACACATTTTATTTACAGTTATATGGTGTCGGACATATGGTTAAGGACCACACTGATATTGAGAGAGGAAACCGGTTGTCGCCACTTCATGGACTATTTTTTTTATTTTTTATTAGCAGCAAGGGATCTTTTATATGCACCATCCCACAGACAGGATAGCACATACCATGGCCATTGATATACCAGTCATGGTGCACTGGCTGTAATGAGAAATAGCCCAATGGGCCCACCGACAGTGATCAATCCTAAACCGACCTCGCATCAAGCGAGCGCTGCACCACTGAGCTACATCCTGCCCCTCTGGTTTAGACAGATTCTGTTCTGTATTGACATTTAAAAAGGGACCATGAAAAATATCCGGATTTGTGGATATTCTGGTTTACAGAAGGTCCTATTTTGAGGGGTTTCACTGTATTTCAAAGATTTAATTCTTGTTGAAGTTTGTTCAATAATTTCCTAATTGCCAATAAACCAAGATTATCTTCTCTGGTGATTCCCTTCAGATATTTTATTTATAACATCAAATATAATTAAAAAGATAAATATCCCACTAATAGACAGACGAAAACGCCATAAGCTATGCAAGATGTACAAACTTGTCAGTGATGGTACACCCACCTAATTATCACTTTTTGTATCAAGTTCTAATAGAACATATGGTCTAAGGAATAAAGAAAATCTAAAAACAGTAGCAAGTCGTACAAAATTGTACCGTGAGTTGTTTTTTCTTCTGGAATAAGGTTGTGGAATGCATTAAATGTTGAAGTCCGGAAAGCTAAATCATTGGCATCTTTTAAACATCGATTAAAGGAATCAGACAAAGCTGGTCCTAGATATTTTTATCTGGGTTCTAGACTTGAGCAGATACTCCACTGTAAACTTCGACTAGACATCAGTGATCTTAATAGTCATAAATTCTTTCGTTATATCTCAAATGATCCGTCTTGTGGCCATCCAATAGAAGATACAAAACATTTCATTCTCCACTGTCCCCTATACAATGAACAAAGAAACAATTTCATGTCAAACTATTTACATCTAAATTATAAGAAGATCCTATTGGGAAAATCAGAATTTAGTGAAAAAGAAAATGAAAAAATTATTAAAACTATTTTAAAATACATAACTGCTACTAAATGTTTCTGGCTAAAGTTTACACTAATTTTTTGGCTAGAAATTCCCCAATCCAAAGAAAATGTTCTGGTTTTTTATTTACTATACCTATACCTTTCACTCTATCCCCTCTTCTTTTTTTCCTCCGTTAAATCTACTATAGTCTGTGGTATCTAAACATGTATCCGCATGTAAATTGTAGGGAGAGGTCTTAATATAGGCTAAGCCTGTTGACCAATCCCAGTATGTTGTTTTGGCAAATCAAATATTGTTTAAACCAAAAAAGATAAAGCTCCCCATGTGGCCCTCACTTCAATTTACAACATCATGATTACAGTTGTGTTCTTTTACAGCAAGTTAACAGAGACCAAGCTAAGTTAGACCTTGCAGAATCCATTTGGATACAAAAACTTAATACTGTTCACCCCAATGGCCTCAATGAGTACAGCCTTATTGGCTTTATGTCATGTCATAGGGTTTTATGTGCACATTCAGAACAAGCTGTTGTAGCACATACCTGTCGTGGGCACAAGAGCCAGCCTTGGCAGGAAAGGTGGGGGGAGGGGAGAGGAGGGACCGTCTGCACTGGCAGGTGCAAGGGAGCACCAGCAGCCCGATCAAATCGGTAGCAGGCGGGTGGGGGTGGTGGTGGTGCTATGGAATTTGAATGCCAAAGAGAAAAGGGTGCGCAATTTTGATTGAGGGAATTTGGCGCAATATTGAACGGTCGGTCGAAAGGTAAATGGCCGAGCTAATATATGTTTTGATATTAGTGAATCAAGAGTAGCTTGTTAATTTTAGACCTCTACGATGCTGTGGTGTCTCCCTAGGTTGCCCATTGGGCCCTTATAAAGAGCCTGACCGCTTCAGGCTTTAACAACTAAGACTTTTTATACTCCTTTGTTCTTTAATTTTATTGTTATGCTATTGGTCAGGTCCTGTCTTGTTACCTAGCTTTGTGTTTTTAACTTCCAAGCTGGCATTCTCTATTTTATACCTTACTGGTTATATGCCCAGCACTTCGTTTGTTTATTCTCCTGAGGATGTTGGTTTTTAGACTAACGAAACGTTGAATATTTTAAATATTTTTTTATGTAATTTAAAATTTTAAGGTGGTTTCAGTGGAAACATATATTTTTTTATATATTTATTAAATATTTATTATTTTAGAGATCTAATTCTTCTTGAATTTGCTTTTGTTGAATTATTGATGTTGAATCAAAAAGGAACATAACAGTGAAACTCCTAAAATGAGATGTCGTGGGACCAAGTAAAAAGTCCAGTTTTAAGAGGTATTTGGTTTAGAAAGGTTCTGTGCTATATTGACTGATATTTAAAAAAAGAAGAAAAAAAGGGATGTCCCGAGTCAGACCCCCGATCCTATCGGAGGCCGGACTCGGGATAGGTGTGTTTGAAACCATAGTGGTATATGGACACATTAAACCAGTTAATAAAAATAATAATAAATAAGGACCATAAAAAATTCTGGTTTTGAGGGAATTCTGATTTATTCAGGGTCCAGTTTGGAGCAGTCTCACTGGGATCTTTTATATGCACCATCCCACAGACAGGATAGCACATACCACAGCCTTTGATATACCAGTCGTGGTACACTGGCTTGAACTCAGGGTCCAATTTGGAGTAGTCTCACTGTATTTCAAAGATTTAATTCTTCTTGAAGTTTTTTTTCCAGTAATTTACTACTGATTGCTTTCAAATATTTTATTTCTTTTTTTAAAGATTTAATTTCATGTTGAAGTTGCTTTTGTTTAAGTATTGATGTTGAATCAAAAAAGGATCATTACAAAATGAACAAGCATTGACCGAAACCAACTGAAACCAATAATTTTCCCTACCTATCTTGCTGTCTATGGTCATCTTCGCATCATGTACAAAAGCTGTGCATAATTATTCATTAGCTACAATTTGCAGTGACATTTCCATCAGCCTTTTTATTGAAGCTATTACTCAAAGTGGCAGCTTCTTCTCAGACAAATTACTAAACAATTTGCTTTCCACAGAGATCAATAACTAATTCTGTGTTGCATGCAACAAGCCCGCAGTCTCTCTCGGAGACACTTGCATGTACTTGATGAAGACAAACAAGACAAAGTGGCGGCATATAAAGACTGATTTATTAACATTTTGATCCCCTTAACGAGCTACTCTTGGCTTACTAATCTTCCAAAACTATACGTAGCTCCCTTCTTTAATTTCTGGCGGACCGTTCAAAATTGCGCCCGATTTTCTTCACAAAAATGTGCACCAATTCTCTTTGGCTTAATCCTACAGGACTTTCCAAATTCCATAACACCATACCACCCTCCGCCTGTTACCGGTCCCGGTCGGACTGCTGGTGCTCCCTTACACCTGCCAGTGCAGGTGGTCCCCCCTCCAACCCACGTCACCCCTTTCCTGTCCTGGACGGAGGAGGCGGCGGCTGAGCCTGGCACCCTGTGCCCAGGACAGGCATGCACTACAATAGCTTGTTCTGAATGTGCATGTTAAACACTCTGACCTGACCTGACCTGACATTTTGAGGTACTGGCCTCAATGGTGATGTGGTTAAGCCATCAGACATCAGGCTGGTAGGTACAGGGTACGCAACCCAGTACTGGCTCCCACCCAGAGCAAGTTTTAACGACTCAGTGGGTCGGTGTAAGGCCACTACACCCTCTTCTCTCTTTCACTAACCACTAACAACTAACCCTCAGTCCTGGACAGACAGCCCAGATAGCTGAGGTGTGTGCCAAGGACAGTGTGCTTGAACCTTCATTGGATATAAGCACAAAAATAAGTTGAAATGAAATGAAATTTCGAGGTTATGGTTGGTAGGTACTGGTTTTGCATCCTGGTACCGGCTCCCACCCACTCAGTGGGCAGGTGTAAGGCCACTACACTGAATTGTCTCTCACTAACTAATAACAACTAACCACTAACCCACCGTCCTAGACAAACAGTCCACGTAGCTAAGGTGTGTGCCCAAAACAGCGTGCTTGAACTTTAATTGAATATAAGAACAGAAATAAGTATAAACAAAGATTTTTGTTAAGAATAATAATTTTTATACACCTGTCGGTGTTGGAGATTTAAAATTTTGGGCAGTATCCCAGTTGGATACTAACATTTCAAAATCTGGTATCCCACCTGAGAATTTAGCATCCCACTTAAATGAAATTCATAAATAACATTGTAACAAACTTGGATGACACTGTTCTTGTTCCCAGTCTATTGCTACGCCACAATTGAAATTGTGGAATTCGTGAAATTTGCAATCAAACGGAATTGGCAAAAATATTTGCTGCATCTATTTTTGAGTAATACTGACATAAATTAATATTTAGCAGTAATCTATAAGTGTGTCTGACATTACTAATGATAAACCTACCTGTATCAATTTTCTGCAGATGTGGAATCAGCATCTCAAATAAAATTTGAAGGGAGGAAACATCCAACAAAAACAATAACGACTTAGCGGTTCCCAGTCTATTGCTATGCTGCTATTGCTGCTATGTAGCATTAGACTGGGTACGAGTTGGGGGAGATATTGTTATGGCATAGCATTAGACTGGGTACGAGCTTCAAAATACTGTTACTTAACTTCACCAGTAAATGACGACTTTCATTGTTTCAGTGAAAAATAAAAATGCAGGATTAAAAAACCAACAACATCATATGGTATCCTAGTGGGATACTGGGTTATTGAAGTCTGGTATCAAAAATTAAATTCTAGTATTCCCAGGATATCGGGATACCATTAATCTCGAACACTGCCTGTCTTTGATATGTTGTATTATGGTATGATGTCCATCTGTCCATATGTCCATCTGTAAACATTTTGTTTCAGGAGCATAACTTTCTTATCAATTTATGAATGATCATCAAAATTTGTATGCAGGTACGTGGGATGGCCGTTGTGTACCAAAACTAGGTCACTGCGACCTACTGTTTAACAATATGTATTAAATCATAATAATACTATTTAAAGTTTAAAAACAAATTATTATTACATGAATTAATTTAAAATTTAAAAAAAATGTATATATATTTTTTATGCCAAGTTGACAGGTACAGATGGCATTATGTAGTGTTTACATATCTTAAAGTATTTATATATTTTTTAAACTTGCAGTTTTGTGTTTAATGAAAAAAATGTAGTGGGTTTCTGCTCTAAGACCTGACCTGATATTTCTTTAAAAAACAAAACAAAAGGTTCAACTGTCATTTGATGTTAATAGTTAATTACTTATTATACTAGTGAGGCCGGTAGTGTCGTGGTTAAACCATCGGACATAAAGCTGGTGGGTACAGGGTTCACAACTCAGTACTGGCTCCCACCCAGCAAATGAACTATTTTTACATTATTACATTTTCTCTATAATCAGTAAATTTTTTGGACATTGTAATGCTTTATAGTACATCTATCTCAATATCATTTTTTGTCTGAAATAATTATATATATATGTACAAATATATTGTTTCTTCCACCAAATTTGAAATTATTTGGCCAAAGATCATTTCAGATATATTTATCCATGCAATGCTTTATAGTTAAAACATGTTACGGTAAGATAGTGTTTAAAAAACCCACCAAAAAAAAACCACCCAGGAAAGAGCAGGATGTATGGTTCATTTTGCTGGGGGGAACAAGCGGAAGAAGTCTTGTTAGATCTGAAAACTCACGATATATACAATCTTTTTTTAAATAGCCATCTGTTGATTACCTATTACACCAATGAAGTAGGTTGATTGTTTGTCAGACACCAAATAGCTATACTGAGTTGTCAAATCAATATTAGATGGGGAAGAGCCAGCCCAGGCCAACATCTGCACCCATGACAGGTGTGTGCTAAAACAGCTTGCTCTGAATGTGCACCTTAAACCCTATGATCTAACCTGACCTAAAGAAATATTTCTTTGAAAAGAAGAAAAAAAGGTTCAACTGTCATTTGATGCTAACTATTAATTACTTATTATACTAGTGATGTTAATTAATTGTTAGACACCAAAATAGTTATGCAGGTCGGGTTATAGCCCAGTGGTAAAGTGCTTGCTTGATGCGCGTTCGGACTAGGATCGATTCCCACCAGTCAGAAAATTAAGCTATTTCTCGTTCCAGCCAGGGCACCACATATCAAATGCAGTGGTATGTGCTATTCTGTCTGTGGGATGGTGTATATAAAAGATCCCTTACTACTAATGAAAAGATGTAGTGGGTTTCTTCTATAAGATTATATGTCAAAATTACCAAATGTTTTTGACATCCAATAGCCGATAATTAATAAATTAATGTGCTCTAGTGGTTTGGTAAACAAAAACAAAAACAAACCAAATAGCTATGCTGTCTGAGATATCAAAGAAACTTTCAAAGAAAAGAAAAAGATGTCCAACTGTCATTTAATGTTAATGACTTATTACACCAAACTGGTCAAATGCCGTGGGATGTGCTTTCCTGTCTATTTATTAATAAATATATAACAAGTAATGCAAGCTGTGTTTGAGGGAAATGGTCAATTTTTTATTGACAATAAATCATTAAAATGTTCACATTAATTAAACAACGTTTGATTCCTACAGTATTAAAAATAAGTGAATTAAAAGTACTGGAAATAAATATTAAAGCAGGGTGGCTGGGTGGTTATCTTGCTCACACGCATGCACACTGACTCGGGTGGATGGCTGCATGTGCATCAACTACTGCGCGTGCGCATAAATATCCTAAGTTAAAACCAAATAACAGCCAGCTGATTATTTGTCAATAAAAGAGTCCTTGTTGCATTAAGAAAAATGTAGCAAGTTTCCTCTGATGACTACGAGTCAGAAATACCAAATGTTTGAAATCCAGCAGCCGATGATTAATTAATCAATATGCTCTAGTGGTGTCGTTAAACAAAACAGACTTTTTATTACACCAGTGAAGTAGGTTAATTGTTTGTAAAACACCAAATAGCTATGTTGACTGAGGTAGGTTAATTGTTTGTTAGACACCAAATAGCTATGCTGATTGACGTATCAAACAAAAATTTCAAAGAAAGAAAAAAAAAGAGATGTCCAACTGTTATTTGATGTTAACTATTGATTACCTATTACACAAATGATGTAGGTTAATTGTTTGTTAGACACCAAATAGCTATGTTGGCTGAGGTATCAAACAATTTTAACAACAAATTTTTTTTTTAAATGTTCAAAGAAAAGAAAAAAGATGTCCAACTGTCATTTGATGATAACTATTGATTTTCTATTACACCAGAGTGAAGTAGGTCAGTTGTTTCCAAGATTGTGTGGAGTCAGCACTGCTGACTCTCCAGTGAAGTATTTCTTTTGAAGTGGCTGGCGTGCAGCATGGATTTTTAATCAAATAACCTATGGAATCAGCGTTAGTGGAAATTCAGTCAGTTGAAACTAAACGCGTTCTATTTCTGTACACCAAGCAATTATTAAGATGAATGCTTCCAGCACGCATTTTCTCTTCATTAATCGAATTGCAATCCAGAAACGGAAAGGAATAATGCAGTAATATATACATGTAGCTATTGATGTTAGCGGCTTAATTGTGAAGTGATATATCGAATGTTTTATTCAGTTTTATTCAGAATAATCCATTAATATCAATGAGAATTTTATTTATTTATATCATTTTATGTACATTTTTTTTAATACTGGGATTTGTAATCTGTGTGTTGTTGGTGATGAGCTTGTGTTTGTATTGGCCGAGTATTGTAATAAAAATACTATGCCAGTCATGGTAGATACAGGAATGTGCTGCTTATACAGGTTCATATCAAAGTAGTGTGATGGATAGGCAGACAGTGCCTGACACACCTTTTAGAGAACTTGTGTTTAAAAACAGCAAAGTGATTTATCTGTTTTTGATGTATTTGTCACAGGGAGCATAATGGAACCCCCCACTCCCAAGAAATTTTGCTCACCACAGTTTAGAAACCCATGCATACATGTAACTTCCTGCACACATGCCTGGTTAGTAGAGGAGTACCGGCCTCGGCGGTGTCGTGTTTAAGCCATCGGACATAAGTCTGGTAGGTACTTGAATCGCTGCCCGGTACCTACTCTCACCCAGAGTGAGTTTTAATGACTCAATGGGTAGGTGTAAGACCACTACACCCTCTTCTTTCCCTCTAACCACTAACCCACTGTCCTGGACAGACAGTCCAGATAGCTGAGGTGTGTGCCCAGGACAACGTGCTTGAACCGTAATTGGATTATGATCACGAAAATAAAGTTGAAGTTGAAGTAGAGGAGAACGGGTATAAAAGATGGTTACAAGTGCATCTTAACAATGCCAGAAGTAATCACTGATCACCGTCTGAAGGAAGGAAATGTTTTATTTAACGACGCACTCAACACATTTCATTTACAGTTATATCGGTGTCGGCCGTCTGAAGGGACCTAGTTGTGTCAGTTAATTATTCTACGAGTCGAACGTCTGTAGCTCACTGGAATGGCACCCACCTGAAGTGCAATGGGGTAGACCAATGGGGTTTTTCCATTCCAAGCACATTTTAAACTCATTTAATGCCTAAAGTATGGTAAAGTTATTTTGAGAGAAAGGAAAAAAGAGAGAGAGAATGAGAGAGAGAGAGAAAGAAGAAGAGAGAGAAAAAAAAGAGATAAGAAAGCAAGGGATAGGGAGCAAAGGAGAGAGAGAGAGAGAGAGAGAGAGAGAGAGAGAGAGAGAGCAAACGAACGAATGAATGAATGAGAGAGAGAGCGAATGAGCGAGAAACAGAAACCAGAAGAGGCTACTCCCATCAAAATGCAATATATTAGGTTATCGATTAGCTAACATTCCTTTCCTTTCACTATCACACAGTAAAGTTCTCTTTGTAACCTCTGTAGAAATGGTTTACAACTTGAGTAACCGACATGTGCATTAAGCTGCATGCCTACAAACACGTAAAGGTATCGGTAAGCTTCTGGAGACTAGCTATATTTGCTGTCTTGAAATGAAAACAGGTGCTAACCGAGTGTATATTGTGTTTGGCACCATGGCATTTACCTGATGATAACATTGATCAACAGAATACCTGTGAACCTGTACACAGCCAGAGATCCAGAGGGTTTTTTCTTCTTATTTTGGGGTGTTTTTTTTACGATGGGCCAGCGCAATAGGAAATAGTACCTATCCATTGTTTGACTTCTCCTGATATAATAAGCCGCTCTTTTCATGTTCGTACAGCTATTCTCAATGTTATTTCTGCTGAGTACTTGCATGTGTGTTAAAGAGAAATGGAGGAAGTTGGTGGTGGTGCGTTTCCAGATACGAACTTGGGAGCTGATCTCGATATCTTCCAGACATATTTTCAGGACTCTTGTACTACTGTTTGGAATGCCACACAAATCAAGTCCATCATGATTGACATTGGCAATGGATAGGAAGGAAGGAAATGTTTTATTTAACCACGCACTCAACACATTTTATTTACGGTTATATGGCATCTGACATATGGTTAAGGACCACACAGATATTGACAGAGGAAACCCGCTGTCGTCACTTCATGGGCTACTCTTTTCGATTAGCAGGGATCTTTTATATGACTTTCCCACAGACAGGATAGCACATACCACAGCCTTTGATATACCAGTCGTGGTGCACTGGCTGGAATGGCAGTGAATAGGAAGACTATGTCTTACCGTGGGGTGGAGTCTTGGAACAAACTTTCCTTAAAGATATTTTAAAAGGTGTCTTATGAGAGTTGAAAGTATCATATTTCTCTATTTTTATCTTGCCTTTAATTATTTTATTTTTTAAAACGTGCATTGCGATGAACATCTGCCAATGCAACAACTATGAATGGCACTGAATATAAGTTTATGGTAGGCAAAACATTCAATTCCATAAAATTCTTGTTATACTGTAAATCATAAAATATTAGCGATTTTAAAATTTGGCGAAATCCAAATAAGTGACATATTAGCGACATAGAACTTTAGCCAGGTCACCATATCAGAAACTAAAAAGGAGAATAAGCTTAAGTTGTAGGATCAGCTGAAATAATGTTTTTGACGAATCTTGATGTTATGCAGCTTACAGACATCTTGAATATAGTATAAAATTACAGTATTGTGCATGCTAACTAACTATTGTTGTTTGTTATTCTTTTGGTTTAATCAATAGCATGTAACCATTGTTGTGTCTTCAGTTAATCACAGACAAAACAATCGCATAAAAGTTTTTTGGAACAGTCTCTTTAAATTTAGCGTCATGAAACATAAGCGTCTTGTATGACCTCGCTAAATTCGCTAACATTTTATGCTTGCTAACATTTCCCAATTTACAGTATTTATTTATGATGCATCAAAATCGACAATATTAAATTTGAATTGTGGCTTTTTCAAGAATTGTTGATAAAAAGAGAAGATACCAAAAAACAGCAGTTAGTTCTTCACCATCAAAGAATTATGAATGGAAAACATGTATACAGGCACTGAAATATGCATGATGTGCTTACCTGATCTAAAAATAAACTTGCTTCTTTTATTTTTCTACTAATCAAAGAAATTATTTGGTTGTAACTTTTTAAAGCATGTAGTCTTATAATTGCCAAAACAAAACTTTTGGCCATTTGCAACTTTAATACAGCTTCTTTAATTATACATGGTTTAAATTTTGCTTTTAGGTGCAATCTGAGATACTTTAAATAAGGTTTTCTGTTATTTTATAGATTGATGGAGTGAAGGTTCCCATTATTCCCAGACAAAAACCCCACTTTACAACACAATGTAACACCACACAACACAATATAATACAACACAACATTACACAAACCACAATCCAACAAACCACAACACAAAATACATGTAACAACACAACACATCACATCAATATAACAACACAACACTATAATGACATACACTAATATTAAAAAGTTCAGCAATTTGGTAATTGTGCTAAAATAAAAATAAACCTGTGACTTTCAATGTGAAATCAATACACTGGATTTAATTGATGCATAATTTGTCAGTATATGTAACAGGAGACTTTTAATACAAAAGGAAAATGCTTATAACTGTCACTTCATAGAAAATGCAATTAGTAGTACCAAATTTCGTAACCTTTTTGTCTTAGTACAATGTAAGAACTAAAACTGTACATAACATTAACACCTTGCCACATCACATTAGTGGCTCTAAGAGGTGTAATTTAATAGTACAAACTCTTCCATCAACTCCCGTCAGCAGATTCTCACTTTATCATAACCTGACATGGACAGAGCCGGGGAATCGCTCCCAGCACCTTCTCGCTTGTAAGGAATAATAATAACAGGTCCCATTAAAGATCACAAATTACTCAATACCTTGCATCTCGTGTACAGCTGGAGGGCTGCGCGTGTCTGATCACAGTGCAAATCATTCCCTCAGACGTCAGCACACTACAGTACAACCAGGATTAACAGAATGAACTCTTCTATCGTTCTGTCTACCCTTCTAGGTAACCACAATGGAAATATACTTATATCAGCCTGTTGGCCAATTCTAAACTGCTGTATTTGATTGTGGAATATTGTTTAAACCAATAAACATCGACCAAAGGAAGATGGATTAAGTGGGCTAGGGGGAGGGGAGGAGGGAGAAAATGAGAGGAAGGGAGGATAAAGCAGGGTGGATGAGAGATGAATGTTGATGTTTGAAGTTTAAAGGATATTAATTACATACTTTGAGTGATAATATGGAAAGTTCATTTCCAAAATGTGATATAGCCATTTTTTTGTTCATTTTAAGAAAAACTTGTAACATATAGTAGCATATAACACATTCTGCATATTTTTAACATCCTGTTTAATGGGGCAAAGATTGTGTTGTCACACTGTTGAGTTGTACATCTGGTTGGAGATTTAACTTACCTTGTGATATATAGAGGACACTCCCCGAGTGTCTTGTGATATCATAATTTAGCAGCACGAGTTGATAAAAGTTTGAAATCCGAGGCTTGCCCAGGATTTTTATACTTTTATCAATGAGTGCTGATAAATTATGATACATGTATCACAAGACACGAGGGGGGTATTCTTTTTATCATCCATTATCATTCTTTTCATTTGCGACAGTTGTAAATAATGTCAGTAATATGAGTTGAATGTCAATATATTTGGCAGCGACAGACTCGTTAACTAGCAGAACGACAGTGGCATGACGTCACTAATGATAGGTTTAGCGCTGAAACCTACACAGTGGTGTAACAAAAAGAATTGATATCTCCTAGGAGAATATCGCAGAAGATATCGCAAATTATAGTGCCAGCTACATCTCCTACAAAAACCTTTAATGGATGATAAACTGTTACTAACACCAATCACAAATTTATTTTTTAAATAACTTATTTATGTATTTTCACCTAGTTTGTGTGTATGTTGTGTATGTTGTGAGCATATTGTGTGTTTTTGTAGTTTCTTACCATATGTGTATCGTGTGCTCTATCAAAGTAAGACAAATTCCTTTTTAAGGTAATAAAGTATCATGTTCATCAGTATATTCCTTCACGGGTAACACCAAAATGTGGAAATTGGTGTATATCACATTTTGGAAATGAACTCTTCCTGTATAAAACATCATGACTTATTAACCATACATCCACCTACTACACCAAACAACATCACCTCACAGTAAGAGTGAGAACCATTCATCATTTAGTCTGAAAGTCAGGAAGTCAAGGGGAATCATTAATTTATACTACCATTTACAAGACAATTTATATACTCTTCCAAAAAAGTAGGGGAACCCGAAATATTAATGTTAATATCAACTATTAGACCGAACATACGTTTTAACCACAGACATCCTAGTAAAGAATGTTCAGGTCTGTTTATCAACACACCGAAACACATTGCATAGTTTGCACATGCATCACGCAGTTGCCCCGTACACGTGCGTGGGGTATCATTCTCGATTTTGACAATTTCCAGGAAGGTTCATTAATCACCGTGGAACATTATTTCTGTCAATCTTTTTTATTCTGTGGATCATACAGTTGTTATTGTTTTGTTTTCAGTCATTTTTATTGTTTTAATTTGCGATTTACTGATAAAAAAACGTCAACTTTCAAATTTCACTTCTGACCCCAATCGTCCTTCAAGATCTTTGGTGGTCATAAAACCTACTGTAATATTAAACTACCGGTTGTAATGTTTGCCCAGTTAATTCACTATTATCATATAACCATTCCCCACAGCTAATATACCTTACAATTTTGGCAATTGTAAATTCTTATTAGAGTTCCCCTACTTTTTTTTGAAGAGTATAATTTGTTTTGTTATAAATGCCAATAGCTTCATGATTTGATTCATCTCTATTTTCCACTGTAAAGAGGGTAATAGCTTGTGCAACTCTCACTCTTCCATTGATAAAACATCTCCCACCCACAATATATAAATGTATACTTCTAAAAATCTGTTCATCCGTTTGAAAACATCCAGAGATGACAAATGTTTAATTTAATCAGCACTTATTTACATCCCCAAAGAAACAAAATCATTTAAATATACCACCCAGCCAAATAACAAAGACTGGCCTCAGTGGTGTCGTGGTTAAGCCATCGGACATAAGACTGGTAGGTACAGGGTTTGTAGCTCGGTACCAGCTCCCATCCAGAGCAAGTTTTAATGACTCAGTGGGAAGGTGTAAGACCACTACACCCTCTTCTCTCTCACTAACTACTAACAACTAACCCTCTGTCCTGGACAGACAGCCCAGATAGCATGCTTGAACCTTAATTGGATATAGTCTTGAAAATAACTTGAAATGAAATAAGAAATGTAAGAGTGGAAATTTATCACATTCTCCAACATTGGCTGTATGTCACCTAAAAAAACCCCTGTTTAATAGGGCATAACTGGTTACTGTCTTAAGATATCGGCTTTATCCTGCTTAGGTCGAATGGAGAATGCAGCAAGGCTCTACCTGAGCAGGATAAAGAAGATATCTTAAGACAGTAATTAGTTATTTCTTTTATCTTGCAATCCTGCAGGAATAGTCAGAAAACTATTATTTATTCCAGTTTTGAATACACAAATCAAGTAATGTCAACCTAGCAAGGCTTTTGTCATATGACATCATATAAGATACATGACGTCATTATTTGTAAGACGCTAGCTACATTCTGTCACATAAAAAAAACCCAGTTTCTAAAGTCTAATTCATAAATAAATATACAAGTTTTGTGTTGTTATCGCAAAACTGAAAGTTATTTGTATTTACTGCACTTCAATAAATGATTTAAAGAGTATGTTTATTGAAAATCTACTCTGAAATACTCGAGTCGAGTGAGGCTTATGTTACGTAACCTATATCTTTGGTCAGTGAGGGATCTTTTATATGCACCATCCCACAGACAGGGTAGTACATACCACAGCCTTTGATATACCAGTCGTGGTGCACTGGCTGGAACAAAAAATAGCCCAATGGTCAGGGTCCAATTTGGAGTAGTCTCACTGTATTTCTGAGAGTGATGATGAGGAGCAAGAGTTATAACTCCCCTTAAAGGTGAAGTCTGCTAAACCGAATACAGTAAATGCTAAATGAATTACAGTTGGCGAGAGTTGCATGTCTTGTGTGTGTTTGCAGGTCTGGAGGAGAAGCACATGCAGAACTAGTCTGAGGGAGATGACGAGGAGCGAGAGTTATAGCTCCCTGTAAAGGTGAAGTCTGCTAAACCGAATGCAGTAAATGCTAAATGAATTACAGTTGTCTTGTGTGTGTTTGCAGGTCTGGAGGAGAAGCACATGCAGAGTGTGGCGTGGGAGACGTCATCAGTGCAGGAGCTGGACCTGACCTCCACGGAACTCTCCGAGCAGTGTCTGGAGAATGTGCTCACCCGCATGCCGGGATTCACCTACCTCGGGCTGGGCTACTGCGAGTTCTTCTCCGACAAGGTTAGTGTTCACCTACCTCGGGCTGGGCTACTGCAAGTTCTTCTCCGACAAGGTTAGTGTTCACCTACCTCGGGCTGGGCTACTGCGAGTTCTTCTCCGACAAGGTTAGTGTTCACCTACCTCGGGCTGGGCTACTGCGAGTTCTTCTCCGACAAGGTTAGTGTTCACCTACCTCGGGCTGGGCTACTGCGAGTTCTTCTCCGACAAGGTTAGTGTTCACCTACCTCGGGCTGGGCTACTGCGAGTTCTTCTCCGACAAGGTTAGTGTTCACCTACCTCGGGCTGGGCTACTGCGAGTTCTTCTCCGACAAGGTTAGTGTTCACCTACCTCGGGCTGGGCTACTGCGAGTTCTTCTCCGACAAGGTTAGTGTTCACCTACCTCGGGCTGGGCTACTGCGAGTTCTTCTCCGACAAGGTTAGTGTTCACCTACCTCGGGCTGGGCTACTGCGAGTTCTTCTCCGACAAGGTTAGTGTTCACCTACCTCGGGCTGGGCTACTGCGAGTTCTTCTCCGACAAGGTTAGTGTTCACCTACCTCGGGCTGGGCTACTGCGAGTTCTTCTCCGACAAGGTTAGTGTTCACCTACCTCGGGCTGGGCTACTGCGAGTTCTTCTCCGACAAGGTTAGTGTTCACCTACCTCGGGCTGGGCTACTGCGAGTTCTTCTCCGACAAGGTTAGTGTTCACCTACCTCGGGCTGGGCTACTGCAAGTTCTTCTCCGACAAGGTTAGTGTTGGAATGAAGTGCTCCTACTGGCAGTAGCTAGTGGGAATTTCCCTATTAGCTAAGAAGGAAAAGGAAATGTTTTATTTAACGACGCACTCAACACATTTTATTTACAGATATATATCATCGGACATATGGTTAAGGACCACACAGATATAGAGAGAGGAAACCCACTGTCGCACTTCATGGGCTACTCTTTTAAATTAGCAGCAAGGGATCTTTTCTATGCACCATCCCACAGACAGGATAACACATACCACAGCCTTTGATATACCAGTCGTGGTGCACTGGCTGGAACGAGAAATAGCCCAATGGGCCAACTGATGGGGATCGATCCCAAACCGACCGCGCATCAAGTGAACGCTTTACCACTCGGCTACGTCCCACCCTATATTAGCTAAAAGGGTAGAGCGATGAACTCTCGTACTGAGAGTCCATGGTTCGAATCTCCTCAGTGGAGGTTGATTTTTGTGTTACACAAACATAAATGAAGGTTGTACTGACATGTAGCTGTCTCTGTTATGGAGGTGTGCTTTTTTTGTTTAAAAAAATTAGGTATGTACTCCTTTGTATGCCTTGCTTCACTATGGTAGTCTACATTACTGCAGCATCATCTATCATAGATGTGTGGAGTAGAATGTAACATAATAAGATGTGATGGGTCATAAGATCAAATACCCTCAGCGGATCCATTAGATTTTTATCCTGTCCCACCCAGTGCCTCATGGCTGGTACCCCAACAGTCACTGTTATGTCCTGTTCTGATTATGGCAAAATGCCTATAAAGATCCCTTAATTTTGGCTGTGTTGTTCAAAAATGCACCAAGATTTCTTCAAGAAATTGTGCAATACTTTTTTTTACTTGATCCTACTGGACATTCAAAATTCAATAGCACCAAAATTGCCCCCCGCCCACTACTGATCTCAGCTGGGCTGCTGGTGCTCTCTTGTACTTGCCAGCGCGGGCGGTCCCCTCTCCCACCAGTCCCAGCCCTTTTTCCTGTCCTGGACGTAGGAGCACGCCGAGGCCGGCACCTGCACCCATGACAGGCATACGCTATGACAGCTTGTTCTGAATGTGAACGTAAAACCCTATGACATGACCTGACCTGACCTTGGCTCCCTCTCTCTCACTTTTGTAAAAGTATTCAGATAGTCCGATAGTTAATACACAAATAACCATAATTTAAACTGTTCTGAGATGTTGTTAAACAGAGATGGGTTTTCTTGCCTTTCCTCTTCCACTCTCTAGACAAGTTGTCAAAACAACCATAAACTAGCCACCAGGTAGCTCTAGGGTAAAATGTGCTAAAATATTCGACAAATATTCCGCTATCATTTCATATAGGGAGAGGCCTTGATATAGGCATTTTGTCTGTTAGCCAATCCCCAACCAGCATTATAATTGGGAATAAATATTGTTTAAACCATATATGAAGTATAAATTGGCAAACAGATTGTTGTAGTATTTGTCTTGTAGGTTTTGGAGAAGCTAGTTGAGAAGGGCAAACTGAATCGCCTGTCATCTCTGGACATCAGCTACACCCACGCCCTTTCTGAGAATGCCACACTCCAGTTCCTCCACACCCATGGCCACAACCTGCAGGGCCTGATGCTTGTCGGGAAACCCAAGCTGACGGAAAACTTCTGGCTCATGGTCATTCATCACATGAAGAACCTCAGGTGAGAGATCAAGTAAAATACTATTGAAAACTTCTGGCTCATGGTCATTCATCACATGAAGAACCTCAGGTGAGAGATCAAGTAAAATACTATTGAAAACTTCTGGCTCACGGTCATCCATCACATGAAGAACCTCAGGTGAGAGATCAAGTAAAATACTATTGAAAACTTCTGGCTCATGGTCATCCATCACATGAATAACCTCAGGTGAGAGATCAAGTAAAATACTATTGAAAACTTCCGGTGAAAAGGATCTGTAATGCGATTGGCTAATTACATTGTTTTTTTTGGATCAAATGGACAATGACACAAGCAAAGCTAATGACATAAATTGGCCTGGGTGATGTAGTGATTAAGTCATCGGACATAAGTCTGATAGGTACTGGGTTTGCAGCCCGGTATGGGCTCTCACCCGGAGCAAGTTTTAATGACTCAATGGGTAGGTATAAGACCACTAAACTGAGTTCTCTCTCACTAACAACTAACCCTCTGTCCCGGACAGACAGCCCAGAATGCTGAAGTGTGTGTGCCCAGGACAGCATATTTGAACTTTAATGGGATATAAGCACAGAAATAAGTTGAAATGAAATGAATGAATGACATCATTAGAAAGTAAAGCAGGCCAAGTTAACTGTTCGAGGGTCTATGGTTAGATTGTAGACAGGTACATGTATTTCTTTTATAAAACATGATACATGTAGTTGATTTAATGAAAAAAACATTCCTCAGTTAATAGAGGATATTTCATGTTTTTTGTCAAATATGATTTATATCTCATCGAGTGAAGTTTGCAATCATATCTCACGAGTCACACTTGAGCAACGAGTGTGTTATGATTGCAAATTTCACAAGATAAGATATAAATCATATTTGACAAAAAACATGAATTTTTCTTTTTATTATATAACTTTTGGCACTTTACCTTTATTTTTAAAATGCCAACAGCAAAATAGTTCTGGCTTTCTTACAGTGAAGATAACACTTTCTACAGTGACGATAACACATTTTAGAGTAAAATTTTCACTCTAAAATGTGTTATCGTCACCGAGTCACTAATAACAATTTTATTTCACTGATATTTTAAGATATTTCACTAAATGTTATATAATAATATAAATAACTATGTGGCTTTTGTAGATTTGTGGGTGTTACCCTCTATTTGAAGCCCACAAATGTTTAATTTTTTACCTCAAGCTAACAACTTTGGTAAAAAATGACATTAGTGGTCATAAACTACATAATAACACTTTCTAATCTTAAAACTCCATGTGATTATCTCCTAATTGTTATATATGGGAAGTGGAATGCATGTCAGTGGTAGAAAATGGTTAATCTTCACTGTGGACAACAGTGAATAAAGGCGAAAAAATATACAGCTTTAACCTTCTAATTAGTATATAAGAGGTTTTTTTTAATATATATATATATATATATATATATATATATATATATATACACATGTATATGATACCAGTACAGATGGTAAGCCATTAAGCCACAGGCTCATAAGAAGAATATTTAATATGTTGGTAGATTTTTAATTTTGAAGTAAAAGAGATGTGGAAAGAAAAATGTCTGTGAGGTTGTAAATTTAGATGGCATGAAAGGAGATTTTACGACATCTTTGGCACAATTGCTTAAGGATATTTTTAAGCTATTACCATCAAAGGCTTTTGGGGAAAAACCAGACACCAATGAGGATGAATAGTTGGGTGAGCTTCCTTTAAGTCTCTGTCTCGTATGGATCTGCTGTCATTATTGGTGATTCGGAACAGATTCCTAAAGCTTGTAACTGTGATGTTAATCTGAGAATCACAAAGATATAAAGATGACAGAAATCAATGACTGCATTTCAGTAGATAATGACAGATGTTGGTTGTGAGCAGTGGCTATAACAAAGCTTAGTAGGTTTTGGCTTAGGTAAGCCCCAGTCACAGACAATGCGACCGCAGTGCAACTTCTTGGAGACCAAACAATTTGACAATCGCAAAGAGGTTTCAGAGGTCTATGAAAGGTTTCACTGAGGTCGCTACAAGGTTTTAGCGTGGTTTAAACATGCACAAAAGACAGATTTTGTTCACTCGGAGGTCTCACTGGTCTCCAAGCAGTCTTATTTTAATCGCAGACCGATTTCCACTGTGCAGCGATCGGTTTCGTCTAAACAAGGGTGTTGACCCTTTGTACTCTAGTGGTGACCTGTCTATGATTGATCAGCGATGAGGCGGCGACTGACCGGCGCTTTATCAGTGACTGGTTGTCGATCGGTTGCAAAGTTATTTCAAAGCGTGCACTGACCATTCGCCGTTTGATTTGCAACTTATCACGATCTAAAAGAAATCTATCTGTGGATTACAGCCTCATTTTGTCACAAGTATTCACATCTTGACAACTTGCAGAGAAATTATTTATTCTGAAAAGCACCCTTTTTATATGCATTATGTTTTGATTGGTGATCAATTGACAACTAGTCACCGACCAGTCCCAGTTCAGTTGCAACCAGTCACCGAAAATTCACTGACTAGTCACAGATCGATCTCAACTAGTTGCAAGCATATTGCCATACCTGCAGTGAACAGTTGCCGATAAGGTGCCGGATCAATCACTGACAAGTTGCAAAACTTATATCTGATTGATCGGCAATCTATCGCTGATTGATATGTGATCATATCCTAATTCCAAATATGGGCAGAAGTGGTCACATCGGTCTTAGCTGGTCTTAGCGATCGCCATTGAAATCAGTTGCCAAGAGGTTGCATCACAGTCGCATTGTCTGTGTGACTGGGGCTCTAATCAAGGTGGTGGGATTTAGCTGTCGGTGGAGTACTCACAGTCTTGAAGTTAAAGTTTGTTTTGTTTAACGACACCACTTCGCTAGTCTTGAGGTGCTTGCATCACAGTCGCATTGTCTGTGTGACTGGGGCTCTAATCAAGGTGGTGGGATTTAGCTGTCGGTGGAGTACTCACAGTCTTGAAGTTAAAGTTTGTTTTGTTTAACAACACCACTTCGCTAGTCTTGAGGTGCTTGCATCACAGGATCGAACCACCTCTATGGATCCATTCAACTGATTGGGCTTTTCTCATTCCAACCAGTGCACCACAGCTGGTCAAAGGCTGTGGTATGTGCTTTCCTGTCTGTGGGAAAGTGCATGTAAAAGATCCTGTTCTGCATTGGGAAAAATGTAGAGGATTTCCTCTGACTACGAGTCAGAATTACCAAATGTTTGACATCCCATAGCCAATGATTAATTAATCAGTGTGCTCTAGTGATATCATTAAACAAAACAAACAATCTATCATTATGGGTAATTCGGACCAAATTCTTAAAGCTTGTAACTGTGATTCACAAAGATATAAAGATAGACAGAAATCAATAACTGCATGTTAATAGATGATGACAGATGTTGGTTGTGAACATGGGAACTGTGAGTGTTGTAGACAGAACCAATGTTGTAACGATGATAAAATATATCAAAGATTACTGTGTAAGCTATCCTGTCTTTGAACACCAGAATGTAAAGTTTGTTTCATTAAATGACACTACTAGAGCACATTGATTTATAGATCATCAGCTATTGGATGTCAAATTTTGACATAATCTTAGAGAGGAAACCTGCTACATACCAGTATTTTTATAAGTAGCAAGGGATCTTTTATATGCACCATCCCATAGAGAGGATAGCACATACCAAGGCCTTTGATACACCAGTTGTGGTGCACTGGCTGGAACGAGAAATAGCCCAATAGGCCCACCAATGGGGATCGATCCTAAGCTGACAGTGCATCAAGTGAGCACTATACCACTGGGCTACATCGTGCCCCACACCAGACTGAGTATAACGAGAGAACAGATATGTTGTTTGTGTATTTTTAGTGTTTACATGAACAATTTTCTACAGTAGTTCAGATACAAATGCAAATTTTAATGAGTTATGGTAATCAAACGAGAGTGCAATATGAACAATTTTCATTGCTTTTCATTGTCAAATGTCCTATCATAAATACAAAAAATTAAATAAAAAATTGTATGCTAGCACCAACTTGAAAGCTGCCATTTACATTACAACACACTACCCCATCGGTTGATAATAGACAGGAATTTCCCGGAAGCATTGAGTTTAATGCTTCCGGGTCTGAACGAAAAGTACCGAAATTATGCAAATCCTATATTGGCCAATATAACCTTTTATAATTATTAAAATTATAATTTACTTACATTTTTTTGATTTGAATACAAGTATCTGTAAATCCAATACATTTCTTGTCATCCTAATGTTTTGTAGCAGCTAAATATAGATTGGTTGAAAAAAAAACCCCAGAACTCTTACTATGGCTGAAACTCAGGCCAGTCCCGTTAATTTCCGAACAGTATATGATTTTGTGCACATAACAAAATGATCAAAGAGAATGTGTAACTATGTTTCAAACAGATTACTTTGTATCTTTCTCACACTTACAATGTAGGCCCGTTATCTTATTATTTTCTTTAAAAAAAGTGATATCATTAGCCACCATGTATTTTTAAATTTTCTGACAAACGATTACAGCTTTTGCACTAACGATCTGTTGTTTATGTTGATAGTGGTTTTGCATAGCCGACAGACGAACGGCAAAATCGCTTCTGCCAAATTTTATGTCCTGTTGGAGCATGGGAAGGCAGCAGAGGTAGACCAATGCTGAAAATTATTATTCTAAACATAGGCGTCATATTTGGTTCTCAAAAAAAAAAAAAAAAAGTATTTAAGACCATCCAACAATAAAACTTCATAGAGAGTATGTTCCTGCACTCTCCACTCGGCCCACTTCCTACATGCCTACATGCCTACTAACTTAATAACCTTTGTTTACAACAGACAGCTTAGGTAGTTAAATTGTACGCCCACAAAAGCATGTTTGAGCCTTAACTGGCTATAAGCAAGTCAAAATAAGTGCTGCTGATGATCGCGCCCCTGAGACACACGAAACACCAGGTGAAGTTTAGCTCATTATCTCAATAACAAACACACCAGCTGCTGCTGTCAGTGACAGGAAATACATTCACATGTCTGTCATTAAAGACACTTTCTCTTTCTCATGCACAAATTACCTTCTCATACCATGATTTTCCATATTTAAGTACAGAAAATACCACATTGGAGAAGATAAAGCTTTATCTGAAATTAGGCCCAAGGCTTAAATGAAGAAGTTAAAAAACATTTATAGGCCTAATATAATAACAGTGCATGTTAGGATAGTAACACAGTAATAGTGATTATCGTTCCATAACAACTTTAGTCACTTGCAAAATATGTCTCAACACGAGAGGAGGTGGCAGTTTTTAAGTGAATGGAGGAGGAGCAAACATTAATTCTAGCCAGCTCAGTTTCATAGTTGAGGAGAGGGGAGAGGGGAGTGCTTCTGATGCCTATGAATATAACTGTTCTTATAAGTTTTATTTTAAATGGATAAATGATGTTTATTTTCTGTGTAATTTCTACGTTAATCATATTATCATGCTGTTTAATTATGCAAACATTTTAATAGTGATTAATGTGTATGTTTTTTTTTTAAATCACAGTTAAATGTAAAGATAACAAAATATGACATTTACAATGATGATAAAGTATTTTTAATTCTAGTACCTTAAAAAAAATTGTTACAATATTTTCTTTATTTTTTGGTAAATATGATGCCACTTTTTGTAACTGAGAAGAGCTTTTTTTTGAAGAATATTATGGTAAAATGTGCTTAAATATGGGAAATCCCTTTACATTGCCTCTATTGCAGAAGGGGTGGGATGTAGCTCAGTGGTTAAATGCATTCCTGATGCGCAGTCGGTCTAGGATCAATCCCTATTGGTGGGCCCATTGGGCTATTTCTCGTTCCAGTCAGTGCACCACGACTTGTATATCAAAGGCCATGGTATGTGCTATCCTGTCTGTGGGGTGGTGCCTGTAAAACATCTCTTGCTACTAATGGAAAAATGTAGTGGATTTCCTTTTTATGACCATGCAGTAGCTGATGATTAATAAATCAATGTGCTCTAGTGGTATCGTTAAACCAAAAGGGGGTGGCGGTGGGACAGTGGTGTCGTTAAACCAAAAGGGGGTGGCGGTGGGACAGTGGTGTCGTTAAACCAAAAGGGGGTGGCGGTGGGGCAGTGGTGTCGTTAAACCAAAAGGGGGTGGCGGTGGGGCAGTGGTGTCGTTAAACCAAAAGGGGGTGGCGGTGGGGCAGTGGTGTCATTAAACCAAAAGGGGGTGGCGGTGGGGCAGTGGTGTCATTAAACCAAAAGGGGGTGGCGGTGGGGCAGTGGTGTCATTAAACCAAAAGGGGGTGGCGGTGGGGCAGTGGTGTCTTCAAAGGAAAGCCACTCCATTTTTCCATTAGCAGCAAGGGATCTTTTATATGCAGTTTCCCACTGACAGGATAGCACATCCCATGGCCAAAGGGCACTGGGTGGGACAGAAAACACCCCCACAATGCAGTGGGTCCACCGAGTAGATTGAATTCTAAGATCCTGCAGCCCAAGCACCTCAGGTGAGCACTGAACTGACTGAGGTAAATCCTGTGTACCTGTGATGTTTATCAGACTCTGCAGTCGGGTTCTGGATGCAGCAGTTGTGTAGATCAACATTCACCAGTGGTGTATACCTGTGCCTGGTCACTGACATTAACCACCTATAGGTCAGGTCAAGTCAGGTCATAGGGCTTAACGTGCACATTCAGAACAAGCTGTTGTAGCACACGCCTGTCATGGGCACAGGTGTTGACTTATGCCGGCTCCTCCATCCAGGACAGGAAAGGGTATGGGGTGGGTGGGAGGAGGGGACCCCTCTCTCTGGCAGGTGCAAGAGAGCACCAGCAGCCCAACCAGGCACACCACCCATACAGTCCAACACATTTATATAGGCCACATGTAGGATTTAAAAAACCCCATATCTTTATTGACAGGTGGCCTTTATATATAGATAAAAATACATGGTACTGTCCACTAGTCAGTTGTAAAATTTACTGCCAGTTATAACCTGGAAACCAGACCTAATGGAAGGAAGGAAATGTTTTATTTAACGACACACTCAACACATTTCATTTAAGGCTATATGGCGTCGGACATATGGTTAAGGACCACACAGATATTGAGAGAGGAAACCTGCTGTCGCCACTTCATGGGCTACTCTTTTTGCTTAGCAGCAAGGGAACTTTTATATGCACCATCCCACAGACAGGGTAGTACATACCACAGCCTTTGATATACCAGTCGTGGTGCACTGGCTGGAATGAGAAATAGCCCAATGAGCCCACCGATAGGGATCATTCCCAGACTGACCGTGCATCAATATGCCTGTTTAGTACAATTAGACTGTACCAGCCTCGTTGGTGTCATGGTTAAGCCATCGGACATAAGGCTGGTAGGTACAGGGTTTGCAGCCCGGTACCGGTCCCCACCCAGAGCGAGGTTTAACGACTCAATGGGTAGGTGTAAGACCACTATACACCCTCTTCTCACTCACTTCTCTCTCTGTCCTAGACAGCCAGCCCTAATAGATGAGGTGTGTGTGCCCAGGACAGCGTGCTTGAACCTTAATTGGATATAAGCATGAAAATAATTTAATGAGACAAGAATTAGACTATTCATATCTGCCCGTGTAGTGCAATATGTCTGTATTTACCTGTTTAATGCAGGTTGACTGTAGGTATGTACCTGTACACCTGTCTCACTAAAAGTGGAAAGGTTTATTCTTATTTTCACTGATTTAAACAGACCAGCTGACCTTTTATAACACAATGTTCAAGGTGTTTGTGCAAGATGTTGTCTACTCTGTGTGGAACATATGGCACTTTCATCAGGAGGAGGAATATTATTAGTACAGTGATAACAATTCTCTCTGTGTGTGTGTGTGTGTCTCCCTCTCTCTCTGTGTGTGTGTGTGTGTCTCCCTCTGTGTGTGTGTGTGTGTGTGTGTGTCTCCCTCTGTGTGTGTGTGTCTCCCTCTCTCTCTGTGTGTGTGTGTCTCCCTCTGTGTGTGTCTCCTCTCTGTGTGTGTCTCCCTCTCTGTGTGTGTGTGTCTCCCTCTCTCTCTGTGTGTGTGTGTGTGTGTCTCCCTCTCTGTGTCTCTGTGTGTGTGTCTCCCTCTGTGTGTGTCTCCCTCTGTGTGTGTGTGTCTCCCTCTCTCTGTGTGTGTGTCTCCCTCTGTGTGTGTGTCTCCCTCTGTGTGTGTCTCCCTCTCTCTGTGTGTGTGTGTCTCGCTCTGTGTATGTCTCCCTCTGTGTGTGTGTGTATGTGTGTCTCCCTCTGTGTGTGTCTCCCTCTGTGTGTATGTGTGTCTCCCTCTGTGTGTGTCTCCCTCTGTGTGTGTGTGTGTGTATCTGTGTGTGTCTCCCTGTGTGTGTGTGTGTATGTGTGTCTCCCTCTGTGTGTGTCTCCCTCTGTGTGTATGTGTCTCCCTCTGTGTGTGTGTCTCCCTCTGTGTGTCTCCCTCTGTGTGTGTGTGTATCTGTGTGTGTCTCCCTCTGTGTGTGTGTGTCTGTGTGTCCCTCTCTGTGTGTGTGTGTCTCCCTGTGTGTGTGTATCTCCCTCTGTGTGTGTGTATGTGTGTCTCCCTCTGTGTGTGTGTCTGTGTGTCTCCCTCTCTGTGTGTGTCTCCCTCTGTGTGTGTGTCTCCCTCTGTGTGTGTGTGTCTCCCTCTCTCTGTCTCTCTCTGTGTGTGTGTCTCTCTCTCTCCCTATATATATATATCCGTCTCTCTCTCTGTCTGTCTGTCTCTCTTTCTCTGTCTGTCTCTGTCTCTCTCTCTCTATCTCTGTTTGTGTGTTGTGTTGGGTGTCTAGACTGGTGGGTGAAGCCCAACACAGCGAGCACCACAGCCATGAAGCGACTTTTGGTGGGGTCTGTCTTTTCAAATATTGACCTTCTTTGGACTGATGCATTTCTAGTTTCTCTGAGTATAATTCTACTGTCATTGATGTGTTTCTAGTTTCTCCGAATATAGTTCTACTGTCACTGATGTGTTTCTAGTTTTTCTGAGTATAGTTCTACTGTCACTGATGTGTTTCTAGCTTCTCTGAGTATAGTTCTACTGCCACTGATGTGTTTCTAGTTTCTCTGAGTGTAGTTCTACTGTCACTGATGTGTTTCTAGTTTCTCTGAGTATAGTTCTACTGTCACTGATGTATTTCTAGTTTCTCCAAGTATAATTCTACTGTCACTGATGTGTTTCTAGTTTCTCCGAGTATAGTTCTACTGTCACTGATGTGTTTCTAGTTTCTCTGAGTATAATTCTACTGTCATTGATGTGTTGTTTTAGTTTTTCTGAGTATAGTTCTACTGTAATAGATGTGTTTCTAGTTTCTCCGAGTATAGTTCTACTGCCACTGATGTGTTTCTAGTTTTTCTGAGTATAATTCTACTGTCACTGATGTATTTCTAGTTTCTCTGAGTATAGTTGTACTGTCACTGATGTATTTCTAGTTTCTCCGAGTATAATTCTACTGTCACTGATGTATTTCTAGTTTCTCCGAATATAGTTCTACTGCCACTGATGTGTTTCTAGTTTCTCTGAGTATAGTTCTACTGTCACTGATGTGTTTCTAGTTTCTCTGACTATAGTTCAGCTGTCACTGGTGTGTTTATAATGGCCTCCAGATGTTGCACACTGTCTACTGATGGACACAGATATGAAATTGTCATAAAATGAATGAATAATTGATTTACTTTGATCGTGAAAGCCCAAACCACTATGTTACAGACATCAATGTAGACTGACATCAGCAGATTGTACTGCAAAAATCTATAAATGTCTTTGATTTTGTGACAAGTGCATTAATTTGAAGAGTTGCGGTAAGTGCACATTTTGTGATGAGCTGTATTGTAATCACTGACAGTTCACACAGGTATGGTATTGATTCACTGATGATTACACTTAGTATTAATTGCTTTTTATAACTGGCATATTCAAATGAATAAATAAGTTAAATCTCAGTGTACACACACACACATGCACACACACATGCATGCACACACATATGCACACACACACACATACTTTCACTTGAATAAAACAATTTGGATCGATCACCGTCGATGGGCTATTTTTCGTTCCAACCAGTGCACCACAACTGGTATATCAAAGGCCATGGTATGTGCTATCCTGTCCGTAGGATAATGAATATAAAAGATCCCTTGCTGCTAATCAAAAAGAGTAACCCATGAAGTGATCACAGTGGGTTTCCTCTCTCAATATCTGTGTCATTCCTCACCATATGTCCGACGCCATATAACTGAAAATAAAATGTGTTGAGTGTGTCATTAAATAAAACATTTCCTTCCTTCCTGTTCAATAAATTTCATATGGCACTTCTGCTTGTGCAATAATCTGCATGTATGTGTGTGTATATGCGTGTGTGGGGTTAATATGACCACTTCAGAGTGTTCAATGACTACTTCCGGCATTGTCAACAGACACACGTGACACCTAGTACACTCACCATGGGAGGTTTCTATTATATTTTATCCTATAACTTACTCATGATATCCATAAACCCATGTGATAATTTAGTGTATTAACCCCGTTAATAATGGTATGTACATTTACAAGGTCTCTACGTAATGTGTTGCTGTGGATGGGTAATTTGTTTACAAACCAACAAGACCTGTGTACCTGAGTGTAACGTTTTCACAATCTAATTAAAATTAGCTCCACTATTACATGTGGATCTAAAGACAGCCAGTTGGAGCTCATGTCTACCAATCAAAACCTTACTTGCAGAATCCTGCCAGTGATTTAAAACTAACAACACTGCGTAGTCCCCAATGTCCAGGTAACATTTCGTCTGTAAATAATAATTTAAATATTGACCAATCACACTTCGCCTTTTATAACGTTATTTGGGAGCATACAAATTCTAAAAATATCGGGCGAGTTTATTTTAGTGGCCGCAGTACAGCGAACCATACCAATACGTACGGGGTGGGTTATCAGTCTTCAATTTTACATTAAAAATTATTTATTTATTTATAAAAAAAAAAAACCTAACTAAATCAGTCTTCAGTTTTACATTACAAATTATTTATTTTATAAAATAAAACATGTTTTAAGGCATTCGTAATTCACACGAAACATGTCGTATACCCTCAGGATAATTCGGAATGTTTTCAAATTATTTTTAAATCACTAGCAGGATTCTGCAAGTAAGGTTTTGATTGGTGGACATGAGCTCCAACTGGCTGTCTTTAGATCCACATGTAATAGTGGAGCTAATTTTAATTAGATTGCGTTTTCAAAGATTTATTTCAAATGCGTGACATCAAACTAATTTGTACTAATCGTGATGACGTCATATTACCGATGGTGGCAACTTTAGTACTATGATTTACTAAAAATTGAATTAAAATGTTATTTTAGAAGTGTTATAGGAAAAATAGAATTCGCTACTCGTTTTTTTTAATATGTAAAATATCAATCTCGTCTAGTTAATCGGTATTTGTCTCGGCACATATATGTGTGTGTTACAGAATCTGTGGACTCGGTACAGCTAATGGTTGGTTTCTGTTATATCTATATTATATATACCCGGTATATATTATATGTGTGTCTTACAGAATCTGTGGACTCGGTACAGCTAATGGTTGGTTTCTGTTATATCTATATTATATATATATATTATATGTGTGTGTTACAGAATCTGTGGACTCGGTACAGCTAATGGTTGGTTTCTGTTATATCTATATTATATATACCCGGTATATATTATATGTGTGTCTTACAGAATCTGTGGACTCGGTACAGCTAATGGTTGGTTTCTGTTATATCTATATTATATATATATATATTATATGTGTGTGTTACAGAATCTGTGGACTCGGTACAGCTAATGGTTGGTTTCTGTTATATATATATTATATGTATTATATATGTGTTACAGAATCTGTGGACTCGGTACAGCTAATGGCTGGTTTCTACGTATGCAGAGTCGTGTGCACCTGGACCAAGTCATAGAAACATTTGCTCAAAACTGCTGCAAGTTGGAGCGACTGGAGATCCAGTGGGACCCCGACTCAATCCGGTTCAGTGACAAGAGCAGCAAGTTCATCGATCATCTCAGGTACCCACAGATTAACCCCTTCACTGTCAGTAATTGTCCTACATCGCTTTCACATACTTTTCATATAATGGAAATGTTTCATCCAAACTACATAGCCCAGTTGTAAAGCGCTCGCTTGATGTGCGGTCAGTGTGAGATCAATCCCCGTTAGTGGCCCCATTGGGCTATTTCTCGTTCCAGCCAGTGCACCACGACTGGTATATCAAAGGCCGTGGTATGTGCTATCCTGTTTGTGGGAAGGTGCATATAAAAGATCCCTTGCTGCATTAGGAAATATGTAGCAGGTTTTCTCTGATGACAATGAGTCAGATTTATCAAATATTTGACATCCAATAGCCAATGATTGATTAATCAATGTGCTTTAGTGGTGTCGTTATATAAAACAAACAAAAATCATCCAAATTATTACTTTGTAGTAGACAGTCTAAGTTACTCAGTCTATTTAGTCAATTTGTATATTTTAGAGCCAGAGCATAAAATTGCCACTTTTATTCATTCTTTATTCCTGTCATGGACAGAGGAGCCAGCTAAAGTCGACACCTGCACCCATGACAGGCATGTGCTACAGCAGCTTGTTCTGAATGTGCATATTAAAACCTATGACCTGACCTCATTCTTTAGCCCCCTCACCCTGGTCAGGCTGCTTGTGTTCCCTTGCACATGCCAGTGCGAGCGATCCTCTCTCCCCCCCCCCCCCCCCACCTCAACCCTTTCCTGTCCTGGACAGAGAAGCTGGCAAGAACCGACACCTGTGCCTATGACAGGCATGCACTACAACAACTTGATCTGGATGGGCACTTTAAATAAATCCTATGACCTGCCCTGACCTTATTCTTTAGATATTGCCTGGTTGCAGTAACTTATGCTGTGTAAACATATCTGAACACTGTACATTCAATTTATATCGAATTTAAATTCAGTAATATTTGGTCAAAATGAATACCATATGTAACTATTACAGGGCTCACGCGACCGGGTGAAGTGAGCCCAAACTTCGCTCTGACCAGCCTGACTTCACCGTGATAGTCAATGTAAGGCGAAATCTGTGTCACCTTTTCAAAAATAGCCATCACTTGCAATGTACACATCATGATGAATGGTGAAGAACTTGAGGGACACCTATTCTTAGATAATAATTAAGTGTGAATGGTCTGAGAGTTTGAAGAAAGACTGGCGCCACAAAATCATGTGACAGGCTCACAGCTCAGACAACACCTGTGTCTGGCACTAATAGTTAGCCTAAACGTGCTACTGATGGTTGAAGGGTATTCTCAGGCAAATGTGCTAGAAATTGTACAAGGGTGTAGATCTAGACTATGATGAGTGTATTTTTTTAGTATACACAGTGTATTAATTAAGAAACCGTGATTGTTGAATGCATTTAATCGCCTCTGAGTAATCTAAGCTTGACCATGGTAGATTAATTTGCTAGGACAATACTCTGCATGAAGTAGGTATCGAGCGGAGTGGATGATTTTAACATGCTCATATACCACTAAGGTTTCAAGCATGTCTATCCCGGGTCCTGTCTCTGGATAGCCTGGGGGTAGGTATCGAATGAAATGAGAAGAAAAACTTGTGAGAGAATGAATTCTACACAGCTAAATAGTGCTTTTCAATTACATTTCATTATTTCTAAAGCAGGTGACATGTGAAAAGGTGATTAAAAAACCCCTATATAGCATATGTCCATCACTTGGCAGTCCAGAGGGTAAAAATAAAATAAAATAAAATAAAATACAGATTTTAAAAGTTGCATCTGTATTAATTTTTGATAAAAATTCAAGTCTCCCTGCTGTTAAAAACATCGCCCTCTAAGAAGTGATTTCGCTCTCTGATTTTGACTTCGCGTGAGGCCTGCTATTACAGTTTGTACAATTGTCCACAGTTAAACTGTACTGGTAATGGCACCTTCACATCTCTTACTAATGCAAAATATGACAAATAAAATAAAAAAACCCCAAAGAACTCAGATTGTAAAATTAAATAGCTTATTATCACTCAGTCTCTATAGACTCGTTGTAATTTTAAACAATGATGGAGCTTCATCAAAAACATGCTACATGTATAAATATAATAACCAATATCACCAACAAGTTAATAATAATATAGCATCTTACTTTTATAATGGCAATATCAACTCCATTTTGGTAACAGTAACTTAAATGGTAATAAATTCTCTCAATATGTGAGTGACAATCAATCTTGTGCTTGCAGGCACCCAATTGAAGATGCTGAACACTTCTTACGTTTTTGTCCACTATACAACATAGTTTGTAATACCCATTTGTCAGATTACCATAATCTTAATTTCATATTTTACTATTTGGTGACCCAAACAGTAGTCTCCTGGAAAATAATGTTGTATTCAAATCTGTTTTGAACTTCATTATAAATAGCAAACGTTTTGAGATTAATTAACCAGTTACATTCTCTCTCGTTCTCTTGCTCACTCTTTCTCGCTCTTGCTCTCTCCTGACATCTAATTGTAAATAATGTAAAATGCTTAAAAGTAATAACCTGTTCATTCTCTTTACCTTTTCTTCCTTCTATTTCCCCTCTTTGTTAGTAAATTTGGAACAAGTTATAATCATTAAGTTTTATTTTTATTGCTTATAATATATTCATATTTTAAAATGTTAAGAGAGGCCTTAATATAGGCCAATCCCCAGACCACTATTGTTTTTGAACGGCAATAAATATTGTTTAAACCAATAATACTATAATATATTGAATCCAGTTCCAACAAAATACATTGGTGATGTATCCTTACATAATATATTAGAACCAGTTTTCAGTGCATTAAATATAACTTTTCATTGTTACGATTTTATTTAAATAATGTAGGTCGTACACATCCTTAGCTTGTTATTAACATAATTTTCATTTCAACTTATTTTCGTGCTTATATCCAATGTTCAAGCACACTATCCTGGGCACACACCTCAGCTATCTGGGCTGTCTGTCCAGGACAGTGGGTTAGTTGTTAGTTGGTTAGTGAGAGACGAGGGTGTAGTGGCCATACACCTACCCAATGAGCCCTTAAGAACTTGCTCTGGGTTGGAGCCGGTACTTGGCTGCGAACCCTGTACCTACCAGCCTGTAGTCTGATTGCTTAACCACTGCACCACCAAGGCCCATACTAAAATAATGAGAAAAGATCCACCAAAAAAAAATGGTTAAAGATTACTGAAGCATTATTAACCAGATGTGGTTAAATTATTTCTGATACAATAACTGATGCATATGCCTAACCTTTATGTTTTGACTTACTACTTAAACTGACAGACCCTTGTTTTTAAACACTGACATATTTTTTACTATTTCAGCCATTTTTTATTATTTAAATTAGAAGTACTTACATTTTATCATTTAGAACATTCATTTTCATACACCTGACATTGTTCTGGTCATCCACGTTTTTGCAATACCCCAAAATTTATTTTTCATAATTCTAAAAACGCATGTTTATGGTTATCGAAACAAGCTCTAGTTATTTTAGACAGTATTTCCTGTTTAAATATCACATACAGGTCAGGTCAGGTCATAGGGTTTTACATTCACATTCAGAACAAGCTGTTGTAGCGCACGCCTGTCATGACAGGATACATCACATACTTTAGCTTCTCTCTGTTATGACCTTATCCAAATGTGTGTTGCAGGTTTGTAGGTTAACTGAACTTAGTGTCCATTTTCACGAGTTGAAACTAGGGTCTGTGCCTTTAATTCAGTTCAGATATGTTAATAGCAGCAAAACTTCTAACTCTACTTACTCCCAAATAACCACCTAAATCAATCACTGAACAAACAAGAACAAATAAAGAATTACTCATTTGCAGGGACCCAGTTTATAAAGACTATTTGCCTACACTTGTTAAGTAGAGACTAGAGCTGGGTGGTATACCGTATATACAGTTTGGTATCAGTATTATATCAATACCGATTTACCGTACTGAGCAAATTTAAAAATACTGAAATTTCAGTATTGAAAAATATTTCCCGGAAAGCACTAATAATATATCTGACGAATGCAAAATGGGTTGGTATAAATCAGACGAGAGCCTTGTGTATGAAATTTAATTGTATTTAGATGAAATTAGCAGGTGAGCTATAACACAGGCATGCATTTAAAGCCAAGTATACAGAAAATAGCGCCCGATGTCGGTATTGTGTCAATACTGAATACCGTACGGATACCGAGGTAAATCACCCCAAAAATACCGATATCGATACCGAACCTCAAATTTCAATACTGCCCAGCTCCAGTAGAGACTTGTATTCAATCCTGAAGTTACTTTGTAAACATTAAATATTAAAACAAATCTTTGTTTGATAAATTCAGTTTATATTTAGAATATATTTTGGTTCTGTTGCATAAAATTATTATATACAGGCCTATAGTATTAGTTATAGGTGTTATTATTATTAATCTTTAATGTGTTTTAATTCTTGACATTTAATTTTCCAGGTTAAAGTGTCCCCGTTTGAAGTCATTTACACTGAGCGATGGGGAGTATTATGAGATGGTGAAGTCAAACTTTGAGCGAGCTGACCGAACTAAAGTCGTGCGCACCACCACCAACTACCAGACCAGTCTCGTCAGTCTCCTGCACTGCTACAGTGACCTTCTCTTCAACTAATACCAAGTTGGCACACTGTAAAATACAACACTGTCAAAAAACACTAAAATTGCCCCCCCCCCCCCCAACTAGAACCAAGTTGGCACACTGTCAACCCCCCAACCCCCCAAAAATCCAAAAACCAAAAACATGCAGTTTATACTTCCCACCAAACTGTTAATATAAGCGTCTGAGTTGTGAAGTCATTTTGAGCCTTACAAATCTCATGGGTACCACCACAGATTTTTGATATATGCGTTTGTTTATGGCTGCAATGAAGAAGACACATTGCCAAAAGGAGGTTTGTTTACAGCCCCTGGATCCATCCTGATATTTGAGTTGCACGGATGTACCTTAGATTGTCATAACTGGATGCAGTAAAACAAATGGAAGGTTAATGCTACAGTAATATACTCGTAGTATCTTCTTCAGTTAGACAAAAAAGGAGAAAGTTTTGTAATAAAAAAGGAAGGAAATGTTTTATTTAACGACGCACTCAACACATTTATTACGGTTATATGGCGTCAGACATATGGTTAAGGACCACATAGGTATTAAGATAGGAAACCCACTGTCGTCACTTCATGGGCTAATCTTTCCGATTAGCAGCAAGGGATCTTTTATATGCACCATCCCACAGACAGGATAGCACATACCACGGTCTTTGATATACCAGTCGTGGTGCACTGGCTAGAATGAGAAATAGCCCAATGAGCCCACCGATGAGGATCGATCCCAAACCGACCACGCATCAAGCGAACACTTTACCACTGGACTACGTCCCGCCCTAATACTAGACAAGGCATATTTCCTTCTTTTCTTTTCAAGTGGCTCTGCTCCCATCCCTCTGGTTCCTATGGGTATGCTCCCATCCCTCTGGTTCCTATGGCTCTGCTCCCATCCCTCTGGTTCCTATGGGTATGCTCCCATCCCTCTGGTTCCTATGGCTCTGTTCCCATCCCTCTGGTTCCTATGGCTCTGCTCCCATCCCTCTGGTTCCTATGGGTATGCTCCCATCCCTCTGGTTCCTATGGGTATGCTCCCATCCCTCTGGTTCCTATGGGTCTGCTCCCATCCCTCTGGTTCCTATGGGTCTGCTCCCATCCCTCTGGTTCATCCCTCTGGTTCCTATGGGTCTGCTCCCATCCCTCTGGTTCATCCTCTAGTTCATCCCTCTAGTTCCTATGGGTCTGCTCCCATCCCTCTGGTTCCTATGGGTCTGCTCCCATCCCTCATCCCTCCCTCTGGTTCCTATGGGTCTGCTCCCATCCCTCTGGTTCCTATGGGTCTGCTCCCATCCCTCTGGTTCATCCCTCTGGTTCCTGTGGGTCTGCTCCCATCCCTCTGGTTCCTATGGGTCTGCTCCCATCCCTCTGGTTCATATGGGTATGCTCCCATCCCTCTGGTTCCTATGGGTCTGCTCCCATCCCTCTGGTTCCTATTGGTCTGCTCCCACCCCTCTGGTTCCTATGGGTATGCTCCCATCCCTCTGGTTCCTATGGGTCTGCTCCCATCCCTCTGGTTCCTATGGGTATGCTCCCATCCCTCCCATCCCTCTGGTTCCTATTGGTCTGCTCCCATCCCTCTGGTTCCTATTGGTCTGCTCCCATCCCTCCCATCCCTCTGATTCCTATTGGTCTGCTCCCATCCCTCTGGTTCCTACTGGTCTGCTCCCATCCCTCTGGTTCCTATTGGTCTGCTCCCATCCCTCTGGTTCCTATGGGTATGTTCCCATCCCTCTGGTTCCTATGGCTCTGCTCCCATCCCTCTGGTTCCTATGGGTATGCTCCCATCCCTCTGGTTCCTATGGCTCTGCTCCCATCCCTCTGGTTCCTATGGGTATGCTCCCATCCCTCTGGTTCCTATGGGTCTGCTCCCATCCCTCTGGTTCCTATGGGTCTGCTCCCATCCCTCTGGTTCCTATGGGTCTGCTCCCATCCCTCTGGTTCATCCCTCTGGTTCCTATGGGTCTGCTCCCATCCCTCTGGTTCATCCTCTAGTTCATCCCTCTAGTTCCTATGGGTCTGCTCCCATCCCTCTGGTTCCTATGGGTCTGCTCCCATCCCTCATCCCTCCCTCTGGTTCCTATGGGTCTGCTCCCATCCCTCTGGTTCCTATGGGTCTGCTCCCATCCCTCTGGTTCATCCCTCTGGTTCCTGTGGGTCTGCTCCCATCCCTCTGGTTCCTATGGGTCTGCTCCCATCCCTCTGGTTCATATGGGTATGCTCCCATCCCTCTGGTTCCTATGGGTCTGCTCCCATCCCTCTGGTTCCTATTGGTCTGCTCCCACCTCTCTGGTTCCTATGGGTATGCTCCCATCCCTCTGGTTCCTATGGGTCTGCTCCCATCCCTCTGGTTCCTATGGGTATGCTCCCATCCCTCTGGTTCCTATTGGTCTGCTCCCATCCCTCTGGTTCCTATTGGTCTGCTCCCATCCCTCCCATCCCTCTGATTCCTATTGGTCTGCTCCCATCCCTCTGGTTCCTACTGGTCTGCTCCCATCCCTCTGGTTCCTATTGGTCTGCTCCCATCCCTCTGGTTCCTATGGGTCTGCTCCCATCCCTCTGGTTCCTATGGGTATGCTCCCATCCCTCCCATCCCTCTGGTTCCTATGGGTCTGCAACTATTTTCCTACCACAACCTCAGAATTAATACTCGAGTTGTAAGATTAATTACAGCTTTAATTATTGAAATTAATATTCAAGTTGTGAAACTATCTCTCGGTTTGTAATTTAATACTAGTATATCAGACTTGTGAGACTATCTTCCCATTACACTGTATAATTAAAGTGGCTTTATCCAATTTGAAAAATGTTGAGTTTGTGCCAAAAATATTTATTTATTTTGTTTTAAAATGTTAACATTATACATTGAACTATATGTTTGTGATTGATTAATATATAATTATTCATCAGAAATAAATGTCAAAATTTATAGAATATTAAATGAGTTTCTATTTCATATTATGTTTGAGTAACATAATTTTCAGTTGTCAAGAGCTTTAATGTGTAATATTGAAATTTATTTCACGAGGGCTGGTAGGTACAGGGTTCGCAGTCCGGTACCGGCTCCCACCCAGAGCGAGTTTTAACAACTCAATTGGTAGGTGTAAGATCACTACACCCTCTTCTCTCTCACTAACAACTAACTCACTGTCCTGGACAGACAACCCAGATAGCTGAGGTGTGTGTGCAGAACTGCGTGCTTGAACCTCATTTGGATATAAGCACGAAAATAAGTTGAAATGAAATGAAATTATAGGGAGCTCAAGTGATAGCTCCCTTTAAATGACAAGTTCTGGTTTTTTGTTTGTACTTTTATTTATTTATTTTTGTGGTTGTTGTTACTTGAATATTATGTATAATAGAAATATTGACAATCACTGTATTTTAGTTATGAATAAAAATAACATGGTTTAGAAAATATTATGCAACTCTTGACAAACTCCTTACCTGCCCATAACGTTTAGATGCACTTAAATCGTGTTTGATGAAGTGACTGACTTGACAGCTGTGGTGGCAGTATGTATTTTGGGTACCACCGTTGGGGCAGGATATGCACACTTTTCATGAACACCTGATATCAAGTTATGTAACGTTTTCAAAACATTTGTCAGACTTCTGTTACTTATCAAGTAAAATGCTATTATTCATTGGTATTTTGTTCCGTAACGAATGTTTTTTCTATTTAGTATTTATTACAAAACCAAACAGAAATAAAACGGAAAAATCAATAATATTGGTCAAATTATGCCATAATGACAGGGAAAGCGGGGGAGTATATTGAAGATATATTAATTATAGAACGACTGAAATATTCTATCTAGAGGGGAAGAGGGTATTCACAAGCATTACGTACGTCTAATTTCAGGGTGGGGAAGTGCACATAGTCACTGACGTAGGAAGTGGGGGGGGGGGGGGGGGCAGGGGGCATGTGCCCCCCCCCCCCACTTTTTAGCAACAGCGATGTTTTAAAAAAAAAATATATTTATACATGTATTTATATATGTATATATATATGTGTGTATGTGCCCCCCACCACCACTTTTTGGCACCTTCCTACGCCCATGGTGATTGTAATGTAACGAAGTCTTAAAAAGCCGGAGGAAGGTGGGTATAAAACATCAACAATTTTGCGTTACGTGACTGTTGAACGATTCCATGTAATGAATTGCTGTCCTTTGGGAGACCTGACCGTGAGTGGAGAGGGACACATTAATGTTGTTTGGGAGATTTATAATATTATTATTATTATTATTATGCAACGTGTTGATATTGTTTTGTATTTTAAGTAAAGGACTGTTCTTATTTAGTGCACCCGGCAGCAAGCATGTCCGGGCATAATTTCACAAACATCGCAAGTCTAGTTTTGCACATAAACATAAATCTATGACTAATTTCTTACTTTTATTAACAATACAACAAATATAGTTTGAAGTACACATTAAAATTTTTTTATTTTTTGTCCATCTTCCGTAATGATGTAATTTTTTGCACGAAATAGAAGAAAGGAAATGTTTTATTTAACGATACACTCAACACATTTTATTTACGGTTATATGTCGTCTGACATATGGTTAAGGACCACACAAATATTGTGGACAAAACCCGCTGTCGCCACTTCATGGGCTACTCTTTTCAATTAGCAGCAAGGGATCTTTTATATGCACCATCCCACAGACAGAATAGTACATACCATGGCCTTTGTTACACCAGTTGTGGAGCACTGGCTGGAACGAGAAATAGCCCAATGGGCCAACTGACGGGAATCGATCCTAGATCGATCGCGCATCAGGCGAGTGCTATACCACTGGCGTGAAATAGTAAAAAAGTAAAGTTTGTTTTATTTAACGACACCACTAGAGCACATTGATTTTTTATCTTATCATCGGCTATTAGATGTCAAACATATGGTCATTCTGACACTGTTAGAGAAAACCCGCTGTCACCACATAGGCTACTCTTTTATGACAGGCAGCAAGGGATCTTTTATTTGCGCTTCCCACATGCAGAATAGCACAAACCATGGCCTTTGTTGAACCAGTTATGGATCACTGGTCAGTGCAAGTGGTTTACACCTACCCATTGAGCCTTGCAGAGGGCGTGAAATAGATGCCAGACGTAACCGTATGACCAATATAACTGCTAGTCGCAGACGTAAACTTATGATGTTTGGTGAAATTGGCTCCAGGGCCCGTAATTATAAAACTTTTAGAGTCCAGACTCAATCTCTAATGACGTCACACGCATACAATTTGTATGGCATTGTCATGACATTAGTGTCTCAGACTCTATTAGTCTCGAGTCTCGACTCTTAAAAGTTTTATAATCAACCAGGCCAGGTCTTGATGAAATTTGTGGATGTTTAGTTTGTTAGTTTGTGGGTGTGTAAGACCTGGCCATATAACTGCCCATTTGAGGATCACAACATTTACTTTGTTATCCTACCACATATATAAAAAAAAACCTAAATTAACCTCTAAAACAGTTGAAAATGGTATAAAAACATTGTGTTGGAGGCTAACCAAAGATACCAATTTTATGGTTGAAAATACCCTGTATTTCCTAAGTAAACAGCTTGTGCCCTTCCCATTTCAAATATTTTTATTTTATTTTTTATCCTGTGATGCTATTAGTAACTAAACACCCAGAAAGTTCAATTAGATCAAAATACCTACATGTAGATGTCTGATGAAGATTTAACTTGTAACACATTGTTACAACTTTTACTTTTTATACATATTAGTAGAACAGTGTTACAATTTGTATTCAACAGCCGACTATAACATGGTTACAACATATATTTTGTACTATCAAGATCACAAAGTATTAAGAATCACATGGACAACATTGTTTTGATTTTTATTTATTAAAACTGGTAAAAGGTTGGTTGTTCATTGTGACCTACATATATATTATTTATTAAAATGTTATCTGTAGAAATATGTAGCAGATGGTAAAACATTGTAATAACTTGTACCTTATTGTTGGGTTGGTCTGAGTGTTATAACCCATGTAACCACATGGATTTGTGTGCAGAGTTTGTTATACTGGATGCTGATGTTTGAAACCCTGTACATTTTTGTAAATATTAACATGAACCTTTATTTGTGTATATAGATACCTCTGTGGTTGAATTGTGATATAAATTATTTAAACAAATGTCTTCTTGTACTAATTATTATTTATTTAAACAAATGTCTTCTTGTACTAATTATTATTTATTTAAACAAATGGGTCTTCTCCCACCACCAATTTGTTTTGTATCACACTGAATCCGTTTAATCACAAGTGTACGAGACAGGGCGTTAATGGAAGGGGGAATTATAGAGATATTGAGGCAAAATTAGCACCAGTACTTTGATGGAAGAGCGCTAGAAGAAGATTTGTACAGTTATGTGCTAACCTGATACTTTTTTTTTTTTTAGTAGGTTTTACCATGTATTTCCATCATTCTACCCTCAAAATTAGTTGTAATCCATGTAAAAATATGTAGTGATTCGTTTGCAATCCTATATACATATTTGATAGCAATGCTAATATGAATAAATGTTGTTATCCAGATTCCGGCATTTTCATTTAATTCGGGCAAAATCCAGCCTGCTCCCCACCCCCTACAAAAATGGAAGCCCCTTCGCCTATGTGACGTATGTGTTTAATTAAATTATCCTATCTGATTTGATTACCCCCCCCCCCCCCCGATCTGTCAATGCTTCATATCTTTTAACCTATTTGCTGTCCATCTCTACATCCCATGCCTCGTCTCACCAAAAGTGCTTGTCTCTTGTGGGCATCCTTGCCACATTTGTGCAGTCATTCCATAAGCATTTTCTGTGGGCTTTGTCTGACCAATTATCGCATTAAATTGTTAATTAAATATGCTGCAAGTTTAGCCTACGTGACCTCCATAAAATACGTCTGAAGGACAGAATGACGTGATGTTGGATAAGTTGATCTCCGTATTTAATCATTAACTAATGAGCACGAACTGGCTTTTAACTTTGTGATGGAAAGGCAGGGGCAGATCCAGGATATTGTAAAGGGGGAAGTGATCACAAACTTCTTTAAAAAGAAAGGCAATGTGAGTTTTTCTAGGGGGTTTGGTGGGTGGGGGTGGGGGGGGAATGTTGAAATAAAAATGCTCAGAGACGCGTTTTCGGGGCAGTTTAGCGTTATGTATTCTGGATGATTAATTTTAATCATCAATAGGACACACCAGACGGATGTGTGTGTGTGTGTTTGTCCGTGTGTGTGTCCGTTTGTGTGTGTGTGTCTTATGCGTGTGTTTGTACGTGTGCGTGTGTGTCACGGAACCCCTGGATCCAACAATGCCAGTGGCAGATTCAGCATGAAATGGAACAGAGGTCACAACAAGGCTGTGAAGCTGGGGATAGAGAAGAAGGCGATGGTTATAATTATGCATTTTAAAAAATATTGTCATAACTAGCAGGGGCGGATTGCAGGGTTTTCAAGGTGGTGGGTGCAACTCTTAAAAGGGGCGTCTACAGAATTCGAAAGTAAACTAATATGTATTATCTGTATAGTAATCATCCACAGGAATACTAAGCTGAACATTGTGAAACATGTTTCCCGCTAAAAACTAATATATGCATTATTTTCATCTGGAATTTCGTCGGAGAAGGGTGCTGCTCCAACACCCTCCTCTTGGATCCACGCTTACAGTCCTTCGGGACTAGTTGTTATGGTTAAATTGATGCAAGAAACTGAATTGAACTGAACTGAACTGAATTAACCTATTGTCCGAACCAAATTGTTAACAACTACGAAAAATTACTCTCCTACCTTTAATTGCCGTTAGATTTCCTCCAAAGTTTGTCCAGACACAAATCTTAAAAAAACCCATTACAATGACACAGATTCCACATACCAGATGCTAACCATGTCATCTGTATCGACTTCGCTGAGAGCGCATAGGGAAAAAAGCATGTAATTTTGTATCGGCTGCCATTTTGACTTTTTATGGAATATTCTTCAAGAGGGGTGAAAGGATAGGACTTAATCTAACAACGTCATAACATGTTATGATATAAAAGCAAACGTGATGACGTCATATTATTATTTTGTTGTTGTTATTATTATTATTATTATTTTAATGATACCACTAGAGATCATCGATTTCATATTAATTGTGTCACATACTTTGGAGGCTTTCACCCCTCTTGAAGAGTATTCCATAAACAAACAACATGGCAGACGGCAGAAAACTGCATGTATTTTTCCCTATGCAATCTCAACAAAGACAATATCGGCGACATCGTTGCAGTCTCGTGTGTGGAATCTGTATATTAGTATTGTTTTTTTGCGATTTGTGTCTGGACAAACTTTGGAGGAAATCTAACGGCAATTAAAGGTAGGAGAGTAATTTTTTGTAGTTGTTAACAATTTGGTTCGGACAATAGCAAACATTTCCTGTATTCGTTATTAATATGTATTGGCGTTGCCGGGGATGGGGATGCTCTGCCGTAAAATTTTGAAAACTAGATGTCCTGAAATCCAATTTCCTGCATTCTACAAGTAACATTCATCTCTGCCTTAAGATTTACTACAAATAATTTTTTTATTCAGAATTATTGGAGGGACTACAGCACCACCCCCCACCCCCTTCTGCTCCGCCGAGCCTGGGCCCATATTTTCGAAGCTATCTTAGCGTACGAAATCATGAAATTATCGTAAGCTATGACGTCACTATGGCGTGCGCTGTAGTGACGTCACAACCTACGACGGTTTTACGATTTCGTAGCGCTAAGATGGCTTCGAAAATAGGGCCCCTGGTTACCAATTCCCGCCAATCACACCTCTCCCCCCCCCCCCCCCCAACATCTGTTATGTGTACCTGTCGCCCCATAACACAACTCACTGATAATTTAAGTTCCTCCTCCCAATGTGGGTGCCCCCACCCACCCACACACATACTATAAAATACTGGCTACGCTACCCGCCTGCTACTTCATTAGTCCTGATAAAGAGACAGTTTAAACAAACAAACAAACAAGCAATCACTTACCTGGAACAGAACAGCACGGCAATTAGATGTCACCATTAGGGCAGTATTAGATCCATACACAAATATTTAATATTTATACACATTTAAAATAAATATGATTATAAATGTCAAACAGCGACCTTTTCGTACATTTCTTAAGTTAAATTGTATTCAGACGAATGTGCGTAGTATCGCTTTGAGACCAATAACCATATTAAAACGTCATAGCATTGTCGACGTCATGTCAAAGGAATGTTAACGTTTTTATGGCAACGTCTTCGACAATTTTCGTAACGTAACGAAAAATGTCGAAATACCATTGGAATGCGCACCTCCAGTACACACCTACTGGATCCGCGCCTGACAGGGAATAAAAGTAGCGCAGAACTATGTCCGTCACCGACAGGATTGATGATACAAAAATATTAAGAACATAAATAATATTCATGCATAAAAATAACAGTAAGTTCTTTATCAAATTCAAAATGTTATGTGAAAGAAATGTTTTATTTAACGACGCACTCAACACATTTTATTTACGGTTATATGGCGTCAGACATATGGTTAAGGACTACACAGATTTTGAGAGGAAACCCGCTGTCGCCACTACATGGGCTACTCTTTCCGATTAGCAGCAAGGGATCTTTTATTTGCGTTTCCCACAGGCAGGATAGCACAAACCATGGCCTTTGTTGAACCAGTTATGGATCACTGGTCGGTGCAAGTGGTTTACACCTACCCATTGAGCCTTGCGGAGCACTCACTCAGGGTTTGGAGTCGGTATCTGGATTAAAAATCCCATGCCTCGACTGGGATCCGAACCCAGTACTTACCAGCCGATGGCCTAACCACAACGCCACCGAGACCTGTAAATGTTATATGACGTCTTAACCTGTCGGTCATCCTTATTAGATGTTTTAATTTTAAAAAATTAAATAAAAATAGTAGTAAACAGGCCCGTAGGACGGTTTTTCAAAGTGTGTGTGTGTGTGTGTGTGGGGGGGGGGGGGGGTAGCTCATTTTTATGGTTGTATAAAATGTGTTGTGCGAAGCCCCATAAGGAAAAAAAGTGTGTGTGGGGGTGGGGGGTGGGGGTAGGGGAATGAACCCCCCTACCCCCCCCCCCCCCCCCCCGGCACCTACGGGCCTGGTAAAAAAATTTTTTATTGGGATGTATTTTTATTTTTGGATGGTATGGGGGTAGGCTATTTAATTAACGATAAAATCGTTATATTTCACAAACACAATTAATACTTTGGTCACTATACAGCTCTAAGTGAAAGAAGGAAATGTTTTATTTAACGATCCTCTCAACACATTTTATTTACATTTATATATGGCGTCGGACATATCGTTAAGGACCACACAGATATAGAGAGAGGAAACCCGCTGTCGTCACTGCATGGACTATTCTTTTCGATTAGCACAAGGAATCTTTTATATGCGCCATCACACAGACAGGATAGTACATACCACGGCTTTTGTTACACCATTTGTGGAGCACTGCCTGGAACGAAAAATAGCCCAATAGGGCCACCGATGGGGGTCAATCCTAAAATCATTTAGAATAGAACATGCTTTTCATCTACATCGGCAAGAGTTTATGATTTGTTATAAAATGTACATTTAGCATGACACCCCCACACACACACACACACCTCCGCCCCACGCCACTGATCCCGAACTATTCTGTTAATGTAATATTAATGCCAAAAATGCCTGTTTGAAGTGCTCTGAACTGTATGTTGTCATGGGATTTGATAATTCTCCTAATGGCGAACTACACGAGCAGTCACGTGCACGATACTGCCAAAACGTCATTTGGACTGCCTTGTGCAGAGATACGATTTAGAAACTGTTAATGGTTCTGTCGTTCGGATTAATTTTGTCGATTGCTTCTGCTGTTAGATGATTCTACTATTATCAAATTAAATATACAATATAATCATTATCTTTCACAAAAATAAGAAGCACCGTGCAAGGGACGCCCCCACCCCCAATCCGTCTCAGTGTCGCATCTTCCTTAAGGAATTATGATACTATGTAATTAAAAATAATATACAAGAAAATAGCATTACCGTGTGTTGTAAATGTAACAAACCCCTTGATTTTGGCTGTTGAAAAACGCAGGGGCGTAGGCTAGGGGGGGGGGGGGGGAGGTTTCGGACGACCCCGCTCCCCCACCCGCTGAGGCAAATGGTCCGCTTTCAGAACTAAAACATACATATGGAGTGTCTGGTGGTGCAAAAACAAAATAGAAAAAGGTCCACTTGGTTCATATTCGACCCCCCCCCACCCCCACCCCCCCCAGGTCCAGATCACGCTACGCCCCTGAAACGCATGTGTAATTCATCAAGTGAAAAACAAAGTGATTAAGACATAAATACATGCTGAAGATTATGTCATTAGAGTACATGTCAATGTGATTCTGTGTAACTATTCACATGTATGATGCAGATGAACCGGTTCCCAGTGGTATTGCTAATCAAAAAGTCGAGTCGAGTTTCTCCGCAAGAACATCTATTTTCAGCTCATCCATTTTTTTCTCTTTCTCTCTCTCGCTTTCTCTGTTCAATTCCCCAACTACGTATATGAAAACGGTGTCGTTTTAAATAAATCAAAGCGCTCGCGTGCTGACATTTATATCCACTTCCTACGTTTGTTTCTCAGGCCGCTGCATAGCTATTGTTGGTGATTGATGGTTGAGAATCAATACATCCAGCCTTCGAATGACTCGCAACAAATCTCCAGTCGAATCGGTCTCTTTCAACGGCGGTCTTTCTCTTGCAGCTAGCGGTGAGGCGGTCACAAATGCAGGAAGTTTAGCGGGGTAGGGTGGGGGAGGAGGAGGAGGAGGGGGTAGCCCGAGTGCTCCGACTGTAAGAGAACTAGACGGACATTTGGACGGTTATTAGCCCTATTACAGTCAGAGACCAAACTATGTACTTTTTTTCGCAATCGCTGCCTACCAAAGAGTCCGTCAAATGTCCGTCTAGCTGTGTGTGTGTGTGTGTGTGTGTGTATGAGAGGGGGGGGGGGGGGTCTAGACTGTAGCAATCGAAGTTTATAGGGGATCGAGTCATGCTCTTTGGCAAATATACCGAAAAAAACAAGAAAGAAAATTAGCTTGAGCGGGGGTGGGAGGGGTGTTCAACGCCGAAGCGCTTCCCACTCCCACCCCCGTACACGTGCCTGTGATAGGTTTCGTTTCGCAACTTGGATGGATGATGATAACAAATATATTCTATTTTGTATCCATGAGATTCTTGATACCATGTACACACCGATCTTAATATTTGTTTTGTTTAACGACACCACTAGAGCACATTGATTTATTAATCATCGGCTATTGAATATCAGCCCTTTGGTAATTCTGATTTATAGTCTTAGAGAGAATACGCTCAACATTTTTCCATTAGTAGCAAAGGATCTTTTATAAGCACCATCCCACAGACAGGACAGCACATACCACGGCCTTTGGTGCACTGGCTAGAACGAGAGCAAACAGTTTAATGCTATCTTGTAAATTACATTTGACACATTTGGCGCTGCAACTTGTAAAGTGTACATGAAAAGCAGAAATGCAAATACGTAAACACATTTCCAGTGTCTACATGTATATGATCACGTACGCTGTGGCAACCAAACTTCTAGTATATACTCAACCAAAAAAGGAAGTATGCATGTAATCAATATCCATTTATTTCACAAACCAGACGACATTCATGGCAGAAATTATGGAATTAGATAACCACCACATTTAGGAAGAGGTGTGTATGCAGTAATTTCACAAGTTGCGCACGTGTTTGCTGCTAATGGAACATTACAGTGGCCATCCCATGAAACAAAAATGTCAATAATTAAAGAAGGCTTAGAATGAAAGTCGTGTCTGCTCCTGCAGATCAGTAGGACATCTGCCCGCCCCTGGCATTGATGCAGGCTTGACATCGGCGTCTCGTGGAATGAATGGTCCTGTTCACGAACTCAGCAGGAATGTTTCTCCACTCCTGGTCAAGGGCCTGCTTCAGCTGTTGAAGGTTCAATGGCCGTGGGTCTCTACTGTCGACGCGTCTCCCTAGTTCATCCCACAAGTGATCTATGGGATTGACGGCTGGCGACACTGCTGGCCAGGACAACACGTCCACATGGTGTAGGGTCAGAAACGCAGTACACACTCTGGCAACATGCGATCGAGCGTTGTCTTGTTGGAACATCATGTGTGGATGCTGTGCCATGTATGGAATTACGACGGGAGCAAGGGTTTGTCCCGGTAGTGAACACCTGTGAGGTTTTCATCAATGACATGGAGATCAGTTACACCTCGCCCGGATATTCCCGCCCACGTCATGACACTGCCTCTCCCCCCCCCCCCCCCCCCCCCCCCCCCCGTATCTGTCAACCTCCATCACACAACAGTCCCGGTATTTCTCGCCTCGTCTTCGATATATTCTGATACGCCCATCAGCAACTCTCAAGTTGAATCGCGATTCATCAGTAAAGAGGACATTTCTCCATTGATTCCTACCGGCCTCGGTGGCGTCGTGGTAGACCATCGGTCTACAGGCTGGTAGGTACTGGGTTCGGATCCCAGTCGAGGCATGGGATTTTAATCCAGATACGGACTCCAAACCCTAAGTGAGTGCTCCGCAAGGCTCAATGGGTAGGTGTAAACCACTTGCACCGACCAGTGATCCATAACTGGTTCAACAAAGGCCATAGTTTGTGCTATCCTGCCTGTGGGAAGCGCAAATAAAAGATCCCTTGCTGCTAATCGGAAGAGTAGCCCATGTAGTGGCGACAGCGGGTTTCCTCTCAAAATCTGTGTGGTCCTTAACCATATGTCTGACGCCATATAACCGTAAATAAAACATTTTTTTTTCCATTGATTCCTTGTCCATTGGATCCGTCGTCGTGCCCACTGCAGACTGAATTGGGAATTGATGATGGCGTGCAGTAAGAATAGGTCTCCTTGCAGGTCGGCGTGGCCGGATGTTGTAGGCTCACAGACGGTTCCTGACTGTCTCAGCATGAATGCAGAACTGTCGGACAAGAATGGTGGCTGCTTGAAACCGGTTCCGGAGAGTGGTGGTTCGGATATACCGGTCCTGCGCAGTCGACATAACTCGTGGACGGCCGCTCCGAGAGCGGTCATTGGTGGATCCAGTAGCCTGCAAACGATTATTCAGTCTCTGTATAGTGAATCTGGTTACACCAAAACGGCAACGCCAGACGTCAACGTCACTGACACTGCGCCCAGCATCAATCATCCCAACTGCTCTCAGGCGGTCGTTTTGTGATAGGCGTGGTATTATCAAACGGTATTTTATAGGCTTTATTTATTGTGCACCCATGAGGATACCTTAGTGAAATATCGGGTGTATGCATGCCCAACAACTGGCCCACAGCGTGAAAATCATGTTTTTGGTCGTGACGTCACTCCGTCACGTGACATGCAATCCGGAACGATATGCACGTGCAATGTGTGGTATAGTGTGTTACGTACGCACAGTGGTTTTCGATTATGGTGAAATGGCAGACTAAAAAAATATTCAAGATTTTAACATGCATACTTTCTCTTTTGGTTGAGTATACATTATTAGTATATTTTAATGTGCATAACAAGATTCGTTCAATAGTATTGCATTTACCGTAGTTCGACACCCAATAACCGATATATTTTTCTATTCAATAGTATTGATGATATAACCATTATTCACAAGCGTACGAGACAGTGAGCCGGGGAGGGGGCAACTGACACCCCCCCCCCCCCCCCCCCCCCCCTCGCGAGTCCTGGAGAAAATCCTCAAATTCAGGCAGTAAACCAAACGTTTGAATCCAGATTCGGACACTTTTGTTTAATTCGGGCAAAAATCAAACCCACCCCCCCCAAAAAAAAAAAAAAAAAAAGAAAGAAAGGAAAAGGGATCCCGTACACCTATGCCAGTATTCCACGACTGGCGTATTTAACGGGCATATCCAAGGGAGCGATTCGAGGTCGTACAAGATGCTCTTTTTATTACCCCCCCCCCCCCCCAACCCCCCCAAAAAAACAAAAACAACCCAACAGTACAAAACAAAAAGCTAACCCCCCCCCCCCCCCCCCCCCAATACGGTTGTGTATTAGTTATACACACAAATATAGATAATTTTTGAAATTATTTTTGTGATGGAAATGGTGTTCACATGTTCTTGTATGTTTTTGAAAGGCTACTGGTTAAAGCATAGCCAATCGTTGGCACCTTTTTTCAGATTCTGACCCTCCACCCTGAATACACTGTAGACCTATGTGCATGTTTTACTGTACTTCAAAGATGGACCAAGTTGAGAAAGTACAAGTCAATACGTTGCTGTGATCGATCTGCGATGCTATATCAACAGCAAGCATGAATAATTCCTGATTTAGAAAAGGGCTACTGTTAAGAAGAGGGAATCTAATCGGGTAAGCGTGTCTCCGCGTACAGCCCGACAATGAGCCAGTTGGCGATACCTGGCGTATCGACTGGCAAATCTCAATCACCGGTGCAGGAAAGTGCACATAATCAATACATGTAGCTTCCGAACTCTCAGTCTCGTGCTTAGAAAAAAGTACCGGTCACAGTGATGTCGTGGTTAAACCATCGGACATAATGCTGGTAGTTACAGAGTTCGCGGCCCGGTACCGGCTCCCACCCAGAACGAGTTTTAACAACTCGGTGTGTAGGTGTACGGCCACTACACTTGTCTCTCACTAACCACTAACCACTAGCCCACTTTCCTGGACAGACAGTCCAGATAGCTAAGGTGTGTGCCTAAGACATCGTGCTTGAACCTTAATTGGATACCAGCACGAAAATAAGTTTAAATGAAAATGAAAATAGGAAAAGGTTCATATCTGAACCGAAGACACTGGGTTCAAGCCGCACCAAGTCGAATTTATATCCTGGCAAGGGGCAGGACGTAGCCCAGTGGTAAAGCGCTCGCTTGATGCGCGGTCGGTCTGGGATCGATCCTCGTCCGTGGGTCCATCGAGCTATTTCTCGTTCCAGCCAGAGCACCACTGCCTATCGTCTGAGTTAAAATGGCAGTGCATATATTTTCCATTGGGCTATTTCTCGTTCCAGCCATTGCACCACGACTGGTATATCAAAGGTTGTGATATGTGCTATTTTGTCTGTGAGATGGTGCATATAAACGATCCCTTGCTACTATGTCAAAATTATCAAAATCTTTGACATCCAATAGCCGATGATTAATAAACCAATGCCCTCTAATGGTGTCGTTAAACTAAACAAACTTTGACTTTGTTTGTGAAGTGTAATGATTTTGTAAGTATAACAAAACTGTCATCGATGCAAGTCGGGGTCGGGTTCTAGTTCAGTCGGTAGAGCGCTCTGTTGAGGTGCTTGCGATTTAGGATCGAACCACCTCAGTGGAGCAAATACAGTGACCTCCCCCCCCCCCCCCCCCCTCCCCACCGTCCCAGTCAGTGCCACTCGACTGGTATTTAAAGGTCGTGGACAGTGTTGTCCTGTCTGAAGGAAAATGCATATCAAAGATCCCTTGCTGTAGATGGAAAAATGTAGCTGGTTTCCTACACTACGGGTGAAAATTACCAAATAGCCGATGATTAATAAATCAATGTGCAATAGTGGTGTCATTAAGTTAAAAAACCCAGACTTTATAAACTATTTAAGTCGGTTTAGTGCACATGCACCTTTCATTTCCTGTTTTTGCTGTTGGCTTGGTCTGACTACTTGTGGCTTTGTTAAGAGTAGAGCAATGTTTATTATCGGCATTTCACCACATTTTAAAGTACGACATTTATATATTTAACACCATACTTGGTCTAAACAGTGAACAAAACATCATCAACAACAACAACAACAACAACAACAAAAAAACTAAAAAAAATCTGAAAAATAATTTTAAAAATAAAACAAAATCAGAAAAAATCGCTCTGAAGCCACATAATCTAAGCTTACCTTGTCTTTCATAAGTATTTCCCCCACACAGGATGACATGTATCGGGCCTCTGATATACCAGTCGTGGAGCATTGGTTACAAAAGGGAAACCAAAAGGGTCGATTTAACGACTACGATTGATACAGACACACAGTTCTGAAAGCAGTAGCTTTAATAGATATCAAATAATTAAACGACCGGCCATTGAAAAACGCCTAGAAAACAGTATGTTGTCCAATGTATTAGCGGAAGCTAAAGCTCTCTGTATTATAATATATTTTCGCCAATGAACACCGACCACAAATCTTTATTCAACCGTACATTTGCTTTTGATCATGTGGCTTAAAATATTGCTGGAAACAAGGAACCACTCACTCTTCAGCTGGTAAATAGCGGGTAACCAGAAACTAAGCTGATGGCTGCTGCTACTTATCTATGAACTAAAATGTCTGCTACTTTGTCAAATAAAGATTCTACCAGAAAAATGAAATGATATACATGTACATACATTTTGTTTATGCACTCTTAAGACGATATTTCAGGGCACGCACCGGCTAAATATGTAACGTGAAATAAGATATTAAACAACATTTTTGTATCAGTACGTCCATTATTATTGTGTCCATTAAATTGAGATTCGCTGGGAGGCCACTTCCTCTTTCGCGCCATCTCTGATGATGGCAAAGAACTCTAAAGTGCGATATAAATGGAACTCTTTTGTGAATATAAACTGTGGACAGACTGTAGATAAAAGCCAATCTAGTAGTCAGCCGGGCTGCCAGTGTCAGGAAGCTTTTATAATTATGACTTTAGAATAGTCTCTAGATAAAAGTAACTATTGAGCTGCGCTTAGAAAGCTTTTGTTCATTAACATGACCTTACAGACCCGTATTTTTTGGGGGGGGGGGGGGGGGGGGGGGGTTCGGGAGGTTCGTCCGAACCATCCCGTAAAAGCTGAGGTCCACTTTTCTCTCTCTTTTTCTTCTTCTTTTTTTTAATATTTCACAAACAGTTGATTGAACTTTTGCAACTCTCCCATAAAAAAATTATTTGCTCGTCTTCGTCGTTTAGCACTCCCCTGACCAAAGCTGCAGTGTAGGCTACATTATTCAGAATTTCTAACTAATCTGGCAGAGTAAAAACCCCAAAGGAACCTACATGTAGCAAACAAAAAAATTAATTGTACTTTCTGCTATATTGATGACCTCGTAATATTCGATAATTACATGACAATGACAGCAGTTCACCTTCCATTGATTTATTAACCAATAAAATACGAGGTTAATAACAGAAAGTAATCCTGTTAGGTCACGTAAGGTCAGATTATAGGGTTTAGCGTGCACATTCAGAACTAGCTGTTGTAGCACACGCCTGTCATGGGCGCAGGTGTCGACTTTCGCCAGCTCCTCCCTTCGTCCAGGACAGGGAAGGGCCTGGGGTGGGTGGGAGTGGGGGTCGCCCGCGCATACATGTACAGGCAGCCCGATCAGGGTCGGTAGCGGGCAAGGGTTTGTTTTGGTGCTCTTGAATTTGCAAATGTCCCGTAAGATTAAAGCCAATTAGAAAATGCTGTATAATTTTTAAAGATAATTTTGACGTATAATTTAGAATGGTTCATAAAAATTGAAAATGGAGGTAATTGGTTGATTTGACTTGGTTGATCGAAAGGTAGCGTCTGCCGAAAACTCCTTATCTTTATATAGAGATTCAAATCGACACTGGCTTCCATATATAGCTTGCAATATTCTTCTGTCATTTTAGCACAGAAGTTGCTTTGTCATACCGGTTATTTTTGAAGTATTTCAAAATGTTTTATGACCAACATGTAGATGTCACTTTGATGATATGACGTATCAGTGCCACAAATTAAATGGGATGCAATACATTTTGCTGAAAACGTTTGATTCATGATAATACAATTTTTAAGAACGTAATATGTTTCGTTTTTCACATATATGTTCATTATTAAAGGAACTGATCAAAGTTACTAAGGTTATAATAAGCAATTGCCGAAAATATTTAAAATATACCTCGGGTCAATACCCCGAACTCCTGTTGGTTGGTAGAATTTCATTACTTGAAATAATTTTTTAAAAAGCCTTAATTACAAAAATACAATCTACAAAATAGTCGAAAATCGTTGTTTTAAAATGTCGTTGTTTAAGTTCCAGATACCAGGAAAACGCGTTTTAGGCTTTCAGAGATTTCAAAATTTCTAGGAAACATGCTCCAGCAAATACCTAGTCGAACCCTTCCACTGAAAATGCTGGCTACGGGCCTGACCTTGGAACATACTAGTTCATGAATTTGACTTTGGAACTGTTTCTCCTGAATTTAGTATTTGTATTTTGTGTACAGGTGAGCTGCAAAACTCAATGTCAATAAAGAACTATACAGAACATTCTAATTAGAGAATTTTTGTATATATGACTCAAGATAAGCATCACATAACCATGTACTAGGTATTTAAGATAAGTCAAATCAAAGAGCTGAACTCCTTCCTGTATGTTCTTATGCAGTTCCTAATCCCTCTTTAACAGATTTAGACAATTATTATTAAACAACGATGTTTTCCACAGTAGCCTACACCTGTTTCAAACAATAAAGTTAATTTTCAACGAAATTCGTTTGATATCATTTTCAAAGTTTTACGTTGATCTAGTGTCGTAGTGGTGCGAACGCCTACGAGTGTTCGCGTCTCCTGAACTCGCTACGAGCGTCAAAGTTACTGGCAGTTGCCACTCCCCGTCGCCCCCCCCCCCCCCCCCCCCCCCCCCCCGTCTCGTACGCTTATGTGGACAATAAATCCTTCCTGCACCGCTCAAAAGATGATTGCCACTCCTAGACTAGTTTACTAAATCAAAACTAGTACAGAACAGAGCTCATTGGAATAAATATAGCTGTGATGGCATGCACCCATGAATCAAGGCCATGCTAATATTGCTTGTGCTACTCGTTATCAGAAGTCTATTGTGGCTCGGTGGGCCCATTGGGTTATTTATCGGTCCTGCCAGTGCACTACGACTGGTATATCAAAGTTCGTTGTATGTGTTATCCTGTCTGTGGGATGGTGCATATAAAAGATTCCTTGCTACTAATGGAAAAATGTAGCGGGTTTTCATTCTAAGACTATAGGTCAAAATTTAAAAAAATTTGACATCCAATAGCCGATGTGTTCTAGTGTGTCGTTAAACAAAACACATTTTTTAACTTTAGTCTATGTGGCAGAAGTAGGTATACCTGTCCTCTCATTTATTCATTTCAACTTATTTTCGTGCTTATATCCAATTACGGTTCAAGCACGCTATCCTGGGCACACCTCAGCTATTTGGGCTGTCTGTCAAGGACAGTGGATTAGTTGTTAGTTGGTTAGTGGTTATTGAGAGAGACGAGGTTGTAGTTGGGAACTCTATTAACGTGCCCATATCCTTGAAGGTTCAGGCACGCCGACCACGGATCCGGGGCAGGAAGAGGGTGTAGTGGTTGGAGCCAGTCTACAGTCCGATGACTTAACTACGACACCACCGAGGCCGGTCTGTCTTCTCAAACTCTAGACAACCCTGTGTTCAGAGACAGCGAGTGGCTCTGACGTTAACAACTATTTGAATGGTTCCCGTTATAATAATTCTTCCCTAAGTTCAGCCAGCCGTTACCGAATGTGGTCATTCGGTTTACTGTGAAGCGCATAAACCAGTCTAGCGGACGTTTTCCCGTTTGGTCTGGCTGAACTCGGCCATGTTTAACGTACAGCACATGAACCAGTTTACCGAACGTTTTCCGAACTGTCTGGCTAAACGGAGCCCAAGAGTAGTATTAACAGTATGATAGGACACCAAAATATGAACCTGAAATATTAATGTTAATATCAACTATTATACCGAACATACGTTTTGACCACATACATCCTAATAAAAAACGTTCAGGTCTGTTTATCAACACACCGAAACACATTCCATAGTTTTCACGTGCATCACGCAGTTGCCCCCGTACGCGTGCGTGGGGTGTCATTCTCGATTTTGACAATTTCCAGGAAGGTCGATTAATAACTGTGGAACATTATTTCTGTCAATCTTTTTCATTCTGTTGATCATACAGTTGTTATTGTTTTGTTTTTAGTCATTTTTATTATTTGAATTTGCGATTTACTGATAAAAACCCGTCAACTTTCAAATTTCACTTCTGACCCCAATCGCCCTTCAAGATCTTCGGTGGTCATAAAACCTACTGTAATGCTGAACTACCGGTTGTAATGTGTGCCCAATTAATTCACTATTATCATATAACCATTCCCCACAGCTAATATACCTTACAATTTTGGCAATTGCAAATTCTTATTAGAGTTCCCCTACTTTTTTTGAAGAGTATAATTAACCGTTATTAAAATGTGTTATATCGTTAACCACGGGTTCCTTTCTTTCCCGGCTACAGTATGACGTCATTAATTAGCACCGATGAAGGTGTTCTGGGTAATTAAAATGCGTTATATTGTTAACCACGTATTTTTTTTTCTTTCTCAGTTATTGTAGAACACACTATTTCACGCGAATCGTTGTTCTGTTCGCATGTCGGTGACGCAACTTGAAATCCACGCGAACCGCCAATGGGTTACGTGGTGAGTCGTTATACATTAAAACTCGCAAATTAAACGATCACTTCGGGCCTAATTCACCAAACTGTCGCAATTTTTCAATCTCGCAATGCAAATTTTTCAATCTCGCAATGCAAATTTTTCAGTCTCACCATGCATTGCAAAAAGGCTTACAAAGACACTGCGATATTGCCTAATAGACCTTCAGAGAGCTTTGCGAATTAGGACGGTGAACATTATTAATATATTCAAACCCCCCAAAACAACCGAACAACAACAACAAACAACAACACCCCCCCCCCCTCCCCCCCCCAAAAAAAGAAGCAAATATTTTGTACTGTTCCAAACTGCTTTTTGGACACTGATGCGCAGCACATCAGCAGCCAAATTGTAACTCACCGGCTACGTAAATATAAATAACATAATCGAACAATCGGTTACCTAGGTTAAAACAAAAACACATATTTGAAACGACTTCTGGTTAGCTACTTAAAGGGACACGCCCTAGTTACGGCTAGTTGTTAACCATTACGGCATTGTTTTTCGCTATTAAACCCATTTTTTCACAAATAAAATTGCACTTTACTTACATTTTATTATTTAGAATACACATTTCCATTCACCTGAAGTGCTTTTTGGTAATCCTGGTAATCCTGATGTTTGTAAAACCACGAAATGCATTTTTTGTATTTCTTAAAAAGCCGCGCGCACTCGAGAAAAAACCGTTAAGCAAGCGAGGTCCAATCTATTTTTAGAGGGAATCTTTCTATGTAAACGTCACAGACGTTGGTATACCACGTGACCGTTATCATTTTAGTTCGGTTTGTTTTCTCGTGCACGGTTCGCGCAATCAACATCCGATTTGTTGTCGTTTGCTTGTTGTTCATTTGTGAGATTTTTCTTCACAGTTCGTGAACATTTTCAGTAACAATAAAGTTCAGACAAGTAAGTGTCTCAATACAAAACGTTACAAACCCTTAAAACCAATAATTTTGCTAAGTCTTACGATATCTGGAGAGGGGATACAACCAGGACAGAACAGTTGGAACATGTCCAGGAGAGGTGAAAGGAACGCACCCTAAGTCTGTGCGCACTCTGTGAAATTTGTCGTGACGTAGGCATTGTTGTGCTTCGAGCGACATCTACCGGTGACATCAGAATACTAACTTTCAAAATTATTTCAAGCAATTGGGACATGGGGATTCCCATGGTCTTTATCGATATAAAACCTGCTTTATCACTCCATTTGATCAAAAACGTGATCTAAGTGTGTTACAGGTTTGTAGATTAACCAAATTATAATTTATTTTCGCTGGATGGAACTAGGGCGTGCGGCTTTAATATTTTGAATTCTTACACACCCGTTTGGTGAGAACACCATGCACCATGGGTTGTTAACACACGTACCTGTGTTAACAATTTCAAGACATACGACTGGCTGCTCCTAGGTCACCAGTGCCATGCAGCCAATGAAAAACAACACGGTGGAAATATATTACACTGTGACGTAGAGTTAACCTAGCAATGATGTGTCTGTGACGCGTAAGTTAGCTACAAGTGCAACGGCTGTAAATAACTTTTCGTCGAAAAAGATGTTAAATTTGCTTAAAACCTGGTTTTTGAGGATATGTAAGAAACAGAATAATACATTCGTGTCCGTTAGATACCATTTATCTTACAACGCGTTGTTTAAAAACGTATTAAACTCGCTTTCGCTCGTTAGATACATTTTAAAACAACTCGTTGTGAGATAAATGGTATCTAACGGCCACGAATGTATTATTCTCTCTATATATTGTCTCCTATATAGTATGGCTTCAGATAAAGGTACTGGATTAGGTGGTGGTTAACAGGCACGGCGGGAGCAAGTAAACATGGGGGGGGGGGGGGGGGCTGACTGAGATCGAGAACATAAAGCAAAGTTTGTAGAGGGTTCGGGACAATGCTCCCCCGTAAAATTGTGAAAACTTGATGTCCTGAAATGCAATTTCCTGCATTCTACAAGTAAAATTCATCTCTAGCTTAATATTTACTACACCTCCAGCCCCCTGCTCCGCCCACGCCGACTTCTCTCTCCCTAACCATTAACACTAACTACTAACCCACTGTCCTGCCAGAGTCCAGGCAGATAAGGTGTGTGTATTTGTGTGCGCGCGCACGCGTGCGTGTGTGTACGTGTATGCGTGTGTTTGTGTGTGTGTGTGTGTGTGTGTAAAATACATAATTTATATTCTTTCTTTATTTTAATTTAATTTAATTTATTTATTTATTTTTAATTTGTATACATTTTATTACCTTTATTTTTAACTTCTATCTTTAATAAATTCTAGAATGCCCAAGAAAGGTGTGTGCGTGTGTGTGTTTGTATATATGTGTATATATTCTCACACAAACACACACACATATACATAATGTACATACATCGTTATTACTTACAAACCAATTTAGAATGTTTATAATCAACTCTAGTCATATTAAAGCAATGTCTACAAACATGAGAATTATAAATTACATTCTTGTTAACTGCCGGAGTAAAAAACCCAATATATATATAAATTCATTGAAATACATATTTAGATCGCCTTTTAACAAATGCTCAAGTGGTGTGTGTGTGTGTGTGTGGGGGGGGGGGGGTGGAGGAGACGGGCAGTGCCGGGCAGTGCCCCCATGCCCCCCCCCCCGACGCCTACGTACCTCAGTGACAAACGTTTTTAATTTCAATGACCTTGTAAATAATTCACAAAAGTTTAATGACATACGTCAGAAATATAAAAACCTCTTATGCATGCTCACTCTCACCTCTCCCACTCAGACCTTACTCACCAACTCGCACTCTCCTTCACTCACCACGCAGCATCCTTACTCACTCGCCCCGTAACTCATACAGGACCCCCCCCCCCCCCACCCCCCACTGAACAATAAATCGACACCCACTCAATCATCCCCTAACTCATAAAGCCCCCTGCTGGTTAATAAATCACCACCCACTCAATCACCCCCTAACTCATACAACCCCCTTGCTGGTTAATAAATCACCACCAACTCACCACCCACTTGATCACCCCCTAACTCATACACCCATCCTATTGATCAATAAATCACCACCCACTAAATCACCCCCTAACTCATACAGCCCCCCTGCTGGTTAATAAATCACCACCCACTCAAGCACCCCCTAACTCATACAACCCCCCTGCTGGTTAATAAATCACCACCAACTCACCACCCACTCGATCACCCCCTAACTCATACACCCACCCTACTGATCAATAAATCACCACCCACTCAATCACCCCCTAACTCATACAGCCTCCCTGCTGGTTAATAAATCACCACCAACTCACCACCCACTCGATCACCCCCTAACTCGTACACCCACCCTTCTGATCAATAAATCACCACCCACTCGATAACCCCCTAACTCATACAACCCCCCTGCTGATAATAAATCACCACCCATTCACCACCCACTCAATCACCCCCAACTCATACAGCCTCCCTGCTGCTTAATAAATCACCACCAACTCACCACCCACTCAGTCACCCCCTAACTCATACACCCACCCTGTTGCTAAATAAATCACCACCAACTCACCACCCACTCGATCAACCCCTAACTCATATACCCACCCTGCTGATCAATAAATCACCGCCCACTCAATCACCCCCTAACTCATACAGCTTTCCTGCTGATCAATAAATCACCACCTACTCACCACCCACTCAATCACCCCCAACTCAAACAGCCTCCCTGCTGATCAATAAATTAACACCCACTCACCACCCACTCAAGCACCCCCTAACTCATACAGCCTCCCTGCTGAACAATAAATCACCACCCACTCAATCACCCACTAACTCATACACCCACCCTGCTGATCAATAAATCACCACCCACTCAATCACCCCCTAACTCATACACCCACCCTGCTGATCAATAAATCAACACCCACTCACCACCCACTCGATCACCCCCAACTCATACAGCCCCCTGCTGCTTAATAAATCACCACCCACTCAACCACCCCCTAACTCATACAGCCCCCTGCTGGACAATAAATCACCACCAACTCACCACCCACTCAGTCACCCCCTAACTCATACACCCACCCTGTTGCTAAATAAATCACCACCAACTCACCACCCACTCGATCACCCCCTAACTCATACACCCACCCTGCTGATCAATAAATCACCGCCCACTCAATCACCCCCTAACTCATACAACTTTCCTGCTGATCAATAAATCACCACCCACTCACCACCCACTCAATCACCCCCAACTCAAACAGCCTCCCTGCTGATCAATAAATTAACACCCACTCACCACCCACTCAAGCACCCCCTAACTCAGACAGCCTCCCTGCTGATCAATAAATCAACACCCACTCACCACCCACTCAATCACCCCCAACTCAAACAGCCTCCCTGCTGATCAATAAATTAACACCCACTCACCACCCACTCAAGCACCCCCTAACTCAGACAGCCTCCCTGCTGATCAATAAATCAACACCCACTCACCACCCACTCACCACCCCCTAACTTATACAGCCTCCCTGCTGATCAATAAATCACCACACACTCACTCGATCACCACCACCCCTCCCCCCCAAACTCATACAGCCCACTGCTGGTCAATAAATCACCACACACTCAATCACCCCCCCCCCCCCAAACTCATCAATAAATCAACACCCACTCAATCACCCCCCAACTCATACACCCACCCTTCTGGACCATAAATCACCGCCCACTCAATCACCCCCTAACTCATACAGCCCCCTGCTGGTCAATAAATCAACACCCACTCAATCACCCTCTAACTCATACAGCCCCCTGCTGGTCAATAACTCAACACCCACTCAAACACCCCATAACGCATACACCCAACCTGCTGATCAATAAATCAACACCCACTCACCACCCACTCACCACCCCCTAACTTATACAGCCTCCCTGCTGATCAATAAATCAACACCCACTCACCACCCACTCGATCACCCCCAACGCATACAGCCCCCTGCTGCTTAATAAATCACCACCCACTCAATCACCCCCTAACTCATACAGCCCCCTCCTGGTCAATAAATCACCACCAACTCACCACCCACTCAGTCACCCCCTAACTCATACACCCACCCTGTTGCTAAATAAAGCACCACCAACTCACCACCCACTCGATCACCCCCTAACTCATACACCCACCCTGCTGATCAATAAATCACCGCCCACTCAATCACCCCCTAACTCATACAGCTTTCCTGCTGATCAATAAATCACCACCCACTCACCACCCACTCAATCACCCCCAACTCAAACAGCCTCCCTGCTGAGTATAAATTAACACCCACTCACCACCCCCTAACTCATACAGCCTCCCTGCTGACCAATAAATCACCACCCACTCAATCACCCCCTAACTCATACACCCACCCTGCTGATCAATAAATCAACACCCACTCACCACCCACTCACCACCCACTCGCCACCCCCTAACTTATACAGCCTCCCTGCTGATCAATAAATTAACACCCACTCACCACCCACTCAAGCACCCCCTAACTCATACAGCCTCCCTGCTGATCAATAAATCACCACCCACTCAATCACCCCCTAACTCATACACCCACCCTGCTGATCAATAAATCAACACCCACTCACCACCCACTCAACACCCCCTAACTTATACAGCCTCCCTGCTGATCAATAAATCAACACCCACTCACCACCCACTCGATCACCCCCAACGCATACAGCCCCCTGCTGCTTAATAAATCACCACCCACTCAATCACCCCCTAACTCATACAGCCCCCTCCTGGTCAATAAATCACCACCAACTCACCACCCACTCAGTCACCCCCTAACTCATACACCCACCCTGTTGCTAAATAAAGCACCACCAACTCACCACCCACTCGATCACCCCCTAACTCATACACCCACCCTGCTGATCAATAAATCAACACCCACTCACCACCCACTCACCACCCCCTAACTTATACAGCCTCCCTGCTGATCAATAAATCAACACCCACTCACCACCCACTCGATCACCCCCAACTCATACAGCCCCCTGCTGCTTAATAAATCACCACCCACTCACCACCCACTCAATCACCCCCAACTCAAACAGCCTCCCTGCTGATCAATAAATTAACACCCACTCACCACCCACTCAAGCACCCCCTAACTCATACAGCCTCCCTGCTGATCAATAAATCACCACCCACTCAATCACCCCCTAACTCATACACCCACCCTGCTGATCAATAAATCACCACCCACTCACCACCCACTCACCACCCCCTAACTTATACAGCCTCCCTGCTGATCAATAAATTAACACCCACTCACCACCCACTCAAGCACCCCCTAACTCATACAGCCTCCCTGCTGATCAATAAATCACCACCCACTCAATCACCCCCTAACTCATACACCCACCCTGCTGATCAATAAATCAACACCCACTCACCACCCACTCACCACCCCCTAACTTATACAGCCTCCCTGCTGATCAATAAATCAACACCCACTCACCACCCACTCGATCACCCCCAACTCATACAGCCCCCTGCTGCTTAATAAATCACCACCCACTCAATCACCCCCAACTCGTACAGCCCCCTGCTGGTCAATAAATCACCACCCACTCAATCACACACCCCCCCCCCCAACTCATACAGCCCCCTTCTGGACCATAAATCACCGCCCACTCAATCACCCCCTAACTCATACAGCCCCCTGCTGGTCAATAAATCACCACCCACTCACCCCCTAACTTATACAGCCCCCTGCTGGTCAATAAATCAACACCCACTCAATCACCCCGTAACTCAAACAGCCCCCTGCTGGTCAATAACTCAACATCCACTCAATCACCCCATAACACATACACCCAACCTGCTGATCAATAAATCAACACACACTCAATCACCCCCTAGCTCATACACCCACCCTGTTGCTAAATAAATCACCACCAACTCACCACCCACTCGATCACCCCCTAACTCATACACCCACCTTGCTGATCAATAAATCACCGCCCACTCAATCACCCCCTAACTCATACAGCTTTCCCGCTGATCAATAAATCACCACCCACTCAATCACCCCCAACTCAAACAGCCTCCCTGCTGATCAATAAATTAACACCCACTCACCACCCACTCAAGCACACCCTAACTCATACAGCCTCCCTGCTGATCAATAAATCAACACCCACTCACCACCCACTCGATCACCCCCAACTCATACAGCCCCCTGCTGCTTAATAAATCACCACCCACTCAATCACCCCCCAACTCATACAGCTCCCTGCTGGTCAATAAATTAACACCCACTCAATCACCCCCTAAGTCATACAGCCCCATGCTGGTCAATAAATCAACACCCACTCACCATCCCCCCCCCCCCCAACTCATACAGCCCCCTGCTGGTCAATAAATCAACACCCACTCAATCACCCCCTAACTCATACAGCCCCCTGCTGGTCAATAACTCAACACCCACTCAATCACTCCATAACGCATACACCCAACCTGCTGATCAATAAATCAACACCCACTCACCACCCACTCAATCACCCCCTAACTCATACAGCCTTCTGCTGGTCAATAAATCAACACCCACTCAATCACCCCCTAACTCATACAGCCCCCTGCTGGTCAATAAATCAACACCCACTCAATCGCCCCCCAACTCATACACCCACCCTGCTGGTCAATAAATCACCGCCCACTCAATCACCCCCTACCTCATACAGCTTTCCTGCTGATCAATAAATCACCACCCACTCACCACCCACTCAAGCACACCCTAACTCATACAGCTTTCCTGCTGATCAATAAATCACCACCCACTCACCACCCACTCAAGCACACCCTAACTCATACAGCCCCCTGCTGCTTAATAAATCACCACCCACTCAATCACCCCCTAACTCATACAGCCCCCTGCTGGTCAATAAATTAACACCCACTCAATCACCCCCTAACTCGTACAGCCCCCTGCTGGTCAATAAATCACCACCCACTCAATCACCCCTAAGTCATACAGCCCCCTGCTGGTCAATAAATCAACACCCACTCATCCCCCCCCCCCCCCCCCCCCCCCCCAACTCATACAGCCCCCTGCTGGTCAATAAATCAACACCCACTCAATCACCCCCATCTCATACACCCACCCTGCTGGACCATAAATCACCGCCCACTCAATCACCTCCTAACTCATACAGCCCCCTGCTGGTCAATAAATCACCACCCACTCACCCCCTAACTCATACAGCCCCCTGCTGGTCAATAAATCAACACCCACTCAATCACCCCCTAACTCATACAGACCCCTGCTGGTCAATAACTCAACACCCACTCAATCACTCCATAACGCATACACCCAACCTGCTGATCAATATATCAACACCCACTCACCACCCACTCAATCACCCCCTAACTCATACAGCCTTCTGCTGGTCAGTAAATCAACACCCACTCAATCGCCCCCTAACTCATACAGCCCCCTGCTGGTCAATAAATCAACACCCACTCAATCGCCCCCCAACTCATACACCCACCCTGCTGGTCAATAAATCACAGCCCACTCAATCACCCCCTAACTCATACAGCTTTCCTGCTGATCAATAAATCACCACCCACTCACCACCCACTCAATCACCCCCTAACTGAAACAGCCTCCCTGCTGATAAATAAATTAACACCCACTCACCACCCTACTCAAGCACCCCCTAACTCATACAGCCTCCCTGCTGATCAATAAATCACCACCCACTCAATCACCCCCTAACTCATACACCCACCCTACTGATCAATAAATCACCACCCACTCAATCACCCCATAACTCGTACACCCACCCTGCTGATCAATAAATCACCACCCACTCAATCACCCCCTAACTCATACACCCACCCTGCTGATCAATAAATCAACACCCACTCACCACCCACTCACCACCCCCTAACTTATACAGCCTCCCTGCTGATCAGTAAATCAACACCCACTCACCACCCACTCTATCACCCCCTAACTCATACAGCCTCCTGCTGGTCAATAAATCAACACCCACTCAATCACCCCCTAATTCATACAGCCCCCTGCTGGTCAATAAATCAATACCCACTCACCACCCACTCAATCACCCCCTAACTCATACAGCCTTCTGCTGGTCATTAAATCAACACCCACTCAATCACCCCCTAACTCATACAGCCCCCTGCTGGTCAATAAATCAACACCCACTCAATCGCCCCCCAACTCATACACCCACCCTGCTGGTCAATAAATCACCGCCCACTCAATCACCCCCTAACTCATACAGCTTTCCTGCTGATCAATAAATCACCACTCACTCACCACCCACTCAATCACCCCCTAACTGAAACAGCCTCCCTGCTGATAAATAAATTAACACCCACTCACCACCCACTCAAGCACCCCCTAACTCATACAGCCTCCCTGCTGATCAATAAATCACCACCCACTCAATCACCCCCTAACTCATACACCCACCCTACTGATCAATAAATCACCACCCACTCAATCACCCCATAACTCATACACACACCCTACTGATCAATAAATCACCACCCACTCAATCACCCCATAACTCATACACCCACCCTGCTGATCAATAAATCAACACCCACTCAATCACCCCCTAACTCATACACCCACCCTGCTGATCAATAAATCAACACCCACTCACCACCCACTCACCACCCCCTAACTCATACAGCCTCCCTGCTGATCAATAAATCAACACCCACTCACCACCCACTCTATCACCCTCAACTCATACAGCCCCCTGCTGCTGAATAAATCACCACCCACTCAATCACCCCCTAACTCATACAGCCCCCTGCTGGTCAATAAATCAACACCCACTCAATCACCCCCTAACTCATATAGCCCCCTGCTGGTCAATAAATCAACACCCACTCAATCACCCAATAACTCATACACCCACCCTGCTGATCAATAAATCACCACCCACTCACCGCCCACTCAGTCACCCCCTAACTCATACAGCCTCCTGCTGGTCAATAAATCAACACCCACTCAAACACCCCCTAACTCATACAGCTTTCCTGCTGATCAATAAATCCACCCACTCAATCACCCCCTAACTCGTACAGCCTCCCTGCTGATCAATAAATCCCCACCCCACTCAATCCCCCCCCCCCCCCGCTGGTCAATAAATCACCACCCACGCGATCATTTCATTAATAATGATTGTACATTTTCGTCACGAAGAAGCCAAACATAATTTCCAATATGACAGATTCCGTCTGTTATCACACAAACACGTGAGCCTAAATCCTAATTAGCCCGTCAACGATGAATGGCCAAAACCGAGATATTTTCTTTATCTTCGTCATATTTCCTGCAGTTTTCAATTTTAAACCTTAATATGTTCGATATTTCACTACCTGTTGCGTGGGTTTAAATGGCAGTGCATGCATTTTGAGATGGAAGAGAGTTAGTTTGTCTACGGTTACAGAATTGCATGCGCTTACTATGTGTTTCAGAATATCAAGGATGCATTTAACTGAGATTATTATTATTATTATTATTATTATTTATTTTTACTTCAACACATAATCATTTCATTTCAACTTATTTTCGTGCTTATATCCAATTAAAGTTCAAGCACGCTGTCCTGAACGCACACACACACACACACACCACACACCACACACACACACACACCTCAGCTATCTGGACTGTCTGTTCAGGACAGTGGGTTAGTTGTTAGTTGTTAGTGAGAGAAGAGGGTGTAGTGATCTTACACCCACTCACGGAGTCGTTAAAACTCGCTCTGGGTGGGAGCCGGTACCGGGTTGCGAACCCAGTACCTACCAGCCTTATGTGCGATGGCTTAACCACGACACTACCGAGGCCGTTAACACATCGTCATATTTACCGTTACGGCATAGTTTTCCATTTTAAGCCTCAATAGGTTTGATAATTTCACTGCCTATCATCTGGGTTAAAATGGCAGTACATGTATTTTCAGACGTGTAGGGCGAGACATAGCCCAATGGGAAAACACTCGCTTGATGTGCGGTCGGTCTAGGATCGATCCCCGTTGGTGAGCCTATTGGGCTGTTTCTCGCTCTAGTCAATGCACCACAACTGGTATATCAAAGGCCGTGATATGTGCTATTCTGTCTATGGGATGGTGCACATAAAAGATCCCTTGCTACTAATGGAAAAATGTAGCGGGTTTCATCTCTATGACCGTCAAAATGACCATATGTTTAACATCCAATAGCCGATAATTAATAAATCAATGTGCTCTAGTGGTGTCGTTAAACAAAACAAACTTCTTCTTTCAGACGTGTGTTGAGGTGGTGGATTTGGAGACCGAACCCGCCCATTCCCCATTTTGCTTATTTTTTAAAGTGTATTTTTCGGGAAAGCATAACAGTCTAAACCGGTCTACTCAATTTCCTGTACACGCGCCTGATTTTAAGATGAAAACGAGAGTTGCTTCTTATTGTATCCATAGTTACAGAATATTTCAAACACCACAATTCCAATCTCCTACAGAAGTATATTTAAATATATTGATCTTAATTCGCTCTCTAAAACAGCTTTGTTCTTAATGCTCTTATGCAGGGATTTGTCTTAAAATAGCAAATTCACAAATTCATGAATTTATCTACAAAATAACAAATTCTTGAATTGTTTTTATTTGAAAATATCGTTGTCTAACAATATTATTATCAAGTAAATTTTTCTTACATATTAAAGAAATGTTATATTTATTTGTCTAATCATCTCAGACACTGAAACAAATAGTTTTTCTAAAATAAAATAAAATATTTACACAAACATTATCGAAACTGTATTTATGCTAAACATTTAAAACTTAATATCTCAAAAATGGATACATATTAAAACAATTTGACCATACATATGACAGATAGAAATGATTTCATTCTATACATTCTTGATGTTGAAAATATAAATGGATCGATGTTAAACATATAATCTAACAAATTAAAAGTATACATGGATTATTGGCAAACAGTTATAACCAAACATATGAAAAACATACATGAATACATACAAAACATTTGCAACCTATTAGTTAGATAAACTGATCCATGCTACACGTGTAACTGAATCATTAAAGATATAAAATGAAAATGTTAGACCATGTTAGCAGTAGCCTAGCATGCTAAACACAAATAAATCCACCCTGAACTTGTAACCTGACATATCATAGCAATAAACAGATTCATGCTAGACATGTTTAAAATAAACGTTAAATGGATCCATGTTAAACACTTGTTACCTGACCTGACAAGTTAAAAATAGAATAATATGTTAATATAATAATAATAATAATAATAATAATAATAATATAATAATAATAATAATAATATAATATGTTTAACCTAGTATGTTGATAGCATTATATTAATCCACTGTAACCTAACATGGTTACATGTTAAACATTTGTGACCTAACATGCTAAATGGTTCCACGCTAAACATTTGTATCCTAACATGTTAGATATAAATGGATTAACTTCTGATATAAATGGATTAACATGTTAGATATAAGTGGATACATGCTAAGCTTTATTATAACATTAAAAATATAAATAAGTCCACGTTAAACTTGTTTAACACGACATGTTTAAGATATCAAAAGATCCAGCATGTTAAAAATGTAAACATTTGCGACCTAACATGTTAAATATACACGTGGATCCACGTTAAACGAGTGGCCGAACATGTATAGATCAATGCTTACATTTTAAAAATGTGTTACCTAACATGTTAAATCGATGCATGGTTCCATGCTAAACATCTGTATCCTAACATGTTAGATATAAATAGATTAACTTCTGATATAAATGGATTTACATGTTAGCTATAAACATTATAACGTTACATGTTAAAGATATAAATAAGTTCACGTAACATGTTTAAGATATAAATGGATCCATGCTAAACATTGCTTGTTACAATTTTAAACGTTTGTGACCTAACATGGTGAATGCATAAGTGGATATGTTAAACATTTGTGATCTAGCATGTTAAATAGACAAGTGAATATGTTAAACATGTGTTGGCTAACATGTTAAATGTATACTTGGATATGTTAAACATTTGTGACCTAGCATGTTACATGTATAAGTGGATATGTTAAATATTTGTGACCTAACATATTGAATGTATAAGTGGATATGTTAAACATTTGTGATATAACATGTTAAATGTACAAGTGGATATGTTAAACACGTGTGACCTAACATGTTAAATGTATACGTGGATATGTTAAACATTTGTGACCTAACATGTTAAATGTATACGTGAATATGATAAACATTTGTGATCTAGCATGTTAAATAGACAAGTCGATATGTTAAACATTTGTAATCTAGCATGTTAAATATATAAGTGGATGTGTTAAACATTTGTGACCTAGCATGTCAAATATACAAGTGGATCCACGTTAAACGTGTGACCTAACACGTTAAATATAAATGCTTCAACATGTTAACCATTTGCAAATTAACTTGAGATATAAATGGACTCGAGTTAATATATTGTGACCCAACATATTAAAATATATAAATAGATTCATGCCAAATATTTGTGACCTAAAATGTTTGATATATATGTATATGTAACTTAACATGTTAACTGCTGTGAAAACAATTGTATTCGTAGTTGTCTAAATTTCTTGTAATTCGGAATTTAAGAACACCACGAACATATAATACATTATTACATATAATACTACCTTTTTGATCCATCAATTTCGTTAACCAACGTCATGTGTATTTTAGCAAAACAATAAAAGTTTAGCCCACAAAAATAAAGGATTTTACAGTATAACATGCTAAACATGTTCGATATGATATCCTATAATCCGTCCCATCATTTTATAAAACTGCTGGGTTTTTTTGTAAATAATTTCAGTTTGGTTTGACATAAGAAGAAAAGTAAACATGTTTTGGAAATAACAACAAAATACCATTTTTGTGTGCAATTTACAAATCAATCGGCTCATAAATAAATAAATTATAGTAAATTTCATAGCATAAAAAGGTGTTCCCTGTGGGACGGACTATAGACATGTATAACCTAACATGTTAAAGATATACATGCACGTGGATCCAAATGGACTTGGCAGTAACATAACTACATAAATACTTCATAATGGTATTCAACACGATCCATTGTTATATTTTTAAATTGTAGATTCTTTCAGATACATTCTAGAACAAAAACATACGTTAAACATACGTTAGTCACTAAAATTTGTGTTTTTCTTTAACGACACCACTAGAGCACATTTATTAATTAATCATCGAATATTGGATGTCAAACATATGGTAATTCTGACTCGTAGTCATCAGAGGAAACCAGCTACATATTTTCTAATGCAGCAAGGGATCTTTTATATGCACTTTCCCACAGGCAGAAAAGCACATACCATGGCCTTTGACCAGTTGTGGTGTACTGGGTGGAACGAGAAAAAAACTCAATCAGTTGAATATCCACCGAGGTGGTTCGATCCTGCGACGCAAACACCTCAATCGAACACTCAACCGACTGAGCAAATCCCGCCCCAACGTTAGTCACATTCTTAAAGTGATAGACCATACTTTTTAAACACTACGGTATTTTTTGTTATCACTATTAAAGGCATTTTTGACATTTGAAATTGAAGATTACTTATATTTTATTGTTTAGAATATCCATTTCCATAGACCCGAAGTGATTATGGTCATCCAGGTGTTTGTAATGCCATGAAATGCATTTTTCGTAGTTCTAAAAACACGTCTATTTTACAGGGTATTTCCCTATGCCACAGACTCGTTTCGCTCTATTGTCACGGGTTCTGCTACTCTAATATGTGTAATATATATATATATATATATATATATATTTTATATATATATATATATATATATATATATATATTATAACAATCTGGCCTGCATATATTCATTGATTCCACTGAACATAATGCAGCGGGATATAGCCCAGTGGTAAAGCTCTCGCCTGTTGCGCGGTCGGTCTAGGATCGATCCCCGTCAGTGGGCCCATTGGACTATTTCTCGTTCCACCCAGTGCACCACGACGGGTATATCAATGACCATGGTATTTGCTATCCTGTTTGTGGGATGGTGCATAAAAGATCCCTTGGAAAAGTGTAGCGGATTTCCTTTCTAAGACTATATGTCGAAATTACAAAATGTTGGACATTTGATGATAAATAAATCAATGTGTTCTAGTGGTGTCGTTAAATAAAACAAACTGAACATAACATTTGTTTAAAAGTTTCAAGTTATAAGGTATAACTTTACATGCCCAACATATTTACACCATATTTATCACCCATAATTCTTTAATGACAAAGGACTGGCTTTTTTTATTTATTTAAATGTATATGTCACAGATTTTTCTTGGTTTTGTTTTAGGAATCCATTGTTTACTCCGAGTGACAGTAGTGTGATATTCTCGAATTGATTTTGAAAAGATTATGTGATAGATAGATTAAGATTAGATATTTATCAGAAATATATGTAAAAATAGCGAAATATGGCAGACACCCTACAGCCAATATGTATTATTGTGACAAGTCGTTATATTCATTCTCTATATTAATGCATTTGAAAAATAGACTGTTTAACAACAATGTTTTCGTATATTTATCATTATGTACTTGACTGGTGGATTGATTTAAACTTTAAATTTATTTGAAATTCTGTCTGTCCCCAGAAATATAGACACTCGTAAAAAGAATTGTAGTTTAATATATATACATACATACATACATACATACATACATACATACACACACACAGTGATTACATTTGTGAATAGGAACACATCAGTACATGTACAACTATTGTTTTGTTCCAATAAACTGAAGAGAGGTATGTCGATTTCTGAATCTTTCATCTTTCAAATATTTAACTGTGTGGGTTTGAATAAAACATGAACATCAGAGACGGATCTAGGGGGGCCCAGGGACCCGCCCCCCTAAATGTTGCGAGTTATAATTTTATTAAACATTAATTTTCATTTTTTATGATCCCCTCCAAACCTCCCCCAAAGTTCCATTGGCATTCCGCCTCATGTCATTGGTCCTCCCCCCTAAATGGATTTTCTGGATCCGCCACTGAACATGTATGTACTTTTATAAATATATTTTAAACTGAAGTACAGATATATTTCCTTGAAAATGTGGACCATTGACACATAATGAACTGACATCAATACATTAAGCACAAATTGATGATTAATATGTAACAAATTAGTCTCAGGACTCACAAAACGTTAAAGGGACATTCCTGTGTTTGCTGACTTGTAAGATGTTTCTGACTAATAAAATATTTTTACGATTAAACTTACATATTAAATATATTAACTTGTTTAGAATATCAGTGTCTGTATATTCAATGTGTTTCTGGTCATCTTAATATTTGTAAGAAGCCTAAACTGGAGTTTGTCTTCAAATAATTTCGTACATACAAAAACAACAACATATTTTAATAAAATGAAATTTAACCTAGTACAAATATTAGAACGATCAGAAACACGTTTAATATATAGCCACTAATATTTTATGCATCAAAATATATTTGAAATGTAATTACAATCGTTAAAAGGTCTGTTCGTCGATAACATCTTTAAAATTGCAGCAAATTCGGGAATGTACCTTTAAGCAACAACCACTGAAGTATGAAAATGAAATATCAATTAACAATACCTTGCTACAAGTTGTGTTTAGAGGTGGGTGTTGCTTAACGTTTTGTGCGGAGTATACGAAACAACTAATGCTAGTCTAAGACTACCAACTGCCATCACTTTCTACGACTGTCCAGTTGCTAGTCTGCGCGCTCTTACAACTCGATTTTCGTCGAAAACGACTTCTACGAGCCAACCTTCTGCTGACAGTTTAAGCCGCTGACCGTAGTTAGGCCTGTTAGCTCATGTAAAATATGTTCGGTTATTATACTTTTACTGTTAACGTATATATCGCTGACAAAGTTCTGTTTAAAACATCATGTTTTAACCCAAACAACATGTTTTTGGTCCTCCTGGTTTATAGGAACTCAAGATTAACTTTATGCAATCCAATAAAGCTACCTCAGAAACTAAGGTCACCGACTTTAGCCAACATACGAGTAATACGTTAATTGATGGGGAAAACTGATAACTATCAGAAAATAAATAAATAAATAAATAGATAAATAAATAGCTAAGCAGTATTCAAAAAGAATACTAAACTCCCATATTATTATTTTTTATTTTTTAAATTTTTTATTATTATTTTTTTTTCTTCTTGTTTTCTTACTCATACAAAGTTCGTAATTTTACTAAATATTAGTATGACGTTGTGTCTGTGTTATAACAAGGCACCAATAACGTAACAATCGTGAATTCCATTCCATTTCTTTCTGATATGGCTCTGTGATTTGTCTACCAGTGACCTGTGAAGTTCAAAAGAGATGGACATACACGGAAAGGTCAGACATCATTGGCAGCGCTTTCATTGTGTGCGTCCATGACAATTCGCTCCTCCACTGGCGACAAACGTGATCCATTTACAAAACGCGAATGGTGTTGGTACTGACGTCTTCGCTGAAAGGGAAAAAAAACACACCTTTTGTTTTAAACGGAGACTTGCAGACGTGACGGGCGAAGACTGTTTTCTAGCCGTGACGGGACGGGACCGTGCTCCAAGCGTGACGGGAGAGGACTGTGTTCCAGCCGTGACGGGTGAGGACTGTGCTCCAAACGTGACGGGAGGGGACTGTGCTCCAAGCGTGACTGGAGAGGACTGTGCCCCAGACGTGACGGGAGGGGACTGTGCTCTCTAGTCGAAGAGGAATGAGTGCGAGGAATATTGGACACGTCAGTGCGGCTTACCTGAGAACTGCGCCGCCTGTTGCTGAACCGGAAGTAGCCTCGCAGCCGATCCTTGGTGGCCGAGGACATTCGCCACGAGGCGAAGAGAATCGGGTTCGTACAGGTGGACAAGAAGCCGAACCAGGCGAACGTGATGTACGTGATGTCGTAATGGCCCTCGTTCTTGTCGTTCTCGTGCACGAAATAGTGCACCAGGATCAGGATGTGCAGCGGGCACCAGCACATGGCGAACAGCGTTGTCATGGCGATGAGATAATTCTGTGTCCGTTTCTCCTTCACCAGGTCGAGGTCGTCGTCGTACTCCGGCGTGTTGTGTTCGTACGGTTTCAACTGGCTGGCGACGGCGATGGCGGCGGCAGCGGCGGCGGAAGCAGACGTCGCCTCGTTTTCACTTCTCGAGTTTCGCGCGCCGTTAGCGGTGGACCACGTGATCGAAGACTGGTAGGAGATTGGCTCCGGCATGTTCGGGATCTCGTCGCCGCTGCTGGACGCGAAGTGCACCGAGATGTTGGCCGACTCTCGCGACTTGATCTCGGCCGAAACTCTCACGTACAGAAACGCGATCACGGCTAAAGGCATGGCGTACAAGGTCACGAACATTGCCCTGATGTACTCTTCTATTCGTTTCTCAAGATGGACGTAACAAATTCCCGCCCCTTCAAATTGTTCACCCAGCGATGCTCCAAGGTCAATATATTTGATGTACACCGCATAAGGCAAGACCACGCACACCGCCACCACCCACACGGCTATTGTACACAGGCCGGCGGGAAGGCGGGATTTGAAGGGGTGGACAATCAGACGATACCGGTCTATGGCAATCATCAGAAAGGTCAACATGGAGGCGTACACGGGGAAACATTGCATCATTGGGAGGAAAAAACACAGAAAGCTGCCGAACAGCCAGTTCTGAATAAGTAAATTTGCCAGCGTTATCGGCAGCACGAAGACGCACTTGATTAAATCTGAGAAGGCGAGATTTCCCAGGAGGAAGAACGTCTGGTCGTGGTACAGCCTACGCTTTCCCAGCACGATGATCATGGCGATGTTGCCGACGATGCCGACGACGCCCACGACGGCGTGCAGGAACATGAACAACGGGTAGACGTAGCGCAGCGAGCGGCGCACGTACGGCTGCGTGAAGTCGACGTCACTGCTCGTCCCGTTGTTGTGGATTAGCCAGGCGAGAATCAGTTCTATGTACGTCGCTTTCGACTCGGCGAGAGTCATTCTGCCCTGATGGTCGGCGTCGGCTGCCACGGCACCCGAATGTCCTTTTCCACAGCTTTAACAGCAGCGGCGGTGGCGGCAGAGGCGACACGCATTAAAAGAACAGCAGCAAATAGTTTACTCTCTGCTAACGGTTATTGCAAACATACACATACATACAGCATCCACAAACAGCGGCTGATCAATACATTAATTTTCCCTTTTACAGAACACACACGACAATTGCAGACAAACCCATGTAGATGCTGAAATTATATTGATGTTGTCACTCGCTTGGTAATTATCTAGCTGTCATGCTATACCATCTGGCCGGGAAGACCCAACAATGCAGTCACAAGCATTTATACGAGATGGACAGTACAAACACATTTATCATATCTCCTCTATATCTGTCTGTCTCTCTCTTTCTCCTGATTGAAAGATCCTACTAATTGGTTATCGATTATTTGTACCAGTTGAGTATACACACTTCTGAGCATCGATTGGTCAAAACACAAAGAATATACAGTCCGATATACAAGTAATTCGTAGTGTGCTATGCTTCGTTTCCTATCACGCTGTGGAGACTCGTCTGGCTTTGAATGATATATTGTCCTGGTTCATCCTCGGTAAGAATCTCCCAGTCGTGTAAAATCTAGTTTGTAAACTGTAATGAAGTACAAGATATCTCCACAAAATTGTTCTGTATACGAGCAGCCGAGCGGTTACTTCAAACTTGTAATATTGTATTGTCCTCAGTATCAATCCTTTCAGAGATCTTGTTTGTAAATTATAATGATGGACAAGATATCTCCATAAAATTATTCTGTGTCTGGATAAATGCACGTTACTTCAGACTTGTAATATGTAGTGTGTAAATCAAAACATGAAATAAAAGAAATCTATATTACATATGCACCATCACATGCATCCATCAAAACCTTTGCTTTAAAAAAAAGAGAAGATTATTAACATTTGAATTATTTAAAGATGGTGTAGTGTAGCCAGTATGTTAAAGTGGAGTCAGTTTCTGAAAATAGTTTTGTATTAGCGTAGCGCCTTTTACTTTTGTATCTGAATCTGTTGTCAAAGACCTGTTTTATTGTTATATTTGAATATATGGTTGTTCACCATCATATGAATCCTGTAAAAATGCAAAATCTATTCGTATGATGCAGAAGTTCATTCTTTAACTGAAATGACGTTCTTTACGTTTATATTTTTAAATAATCACATTAGTATGAACATGTCGGAAATCGTTGTTTTCTTACAGAATGTTAAGATCATCCATCCAGATCTGTGAAGAGAGATATCCCACTGAGATGCTTGATCACGATATTTTAACATTCATACACGCATTGGTAGTTATTACTCTGTACACGTGTTCACACTGAAAGTAGTGAATGAGAAAATCGCTTGGATTTCAACCTCATCTGCTAGCGACGTTGTTGTATGCCGCTCACCGGAAGTCGTTTGCTAGCGAAGTCATCGTCTGTATCGTTCAGCGATTGTCGCCTGCTAACATCGCCATTGCGTATATCACGCAGTGATTATCGTCTGCTAGCGACGACATCGTATGTTGACGTAGTGATATGTCGTCTGCTAGCTACACAGTTATTTATGTCACTACTTGGTTATCGTCTGTTAGCACCGTCGTCGTGTGTATCTCACAGATTTTCGTTTTTCTAGCACCTTGGTCGCATATCCCGGTGTCTGTTGTCTTCAGACGAGTTTTGTGCTGCTACGGACTTATTGATTTAAAAAAAAAGATTTGTCCCTTTTTTTTCAAATATGGCCTGAGATCCTCACACTGGAGCCGGTCTCGGTGTTCTGCAAGAAAAGTAGACGGCATGAATGAGTCATAACACGAAGAATGTCACAGGTCTCGTATTGAATTATGTATGATAAACAGTGGTGAGGAAATTCCAGCTCCATCAATCGGTCTACTCCCACTTGGTGTGTCCAGGCCACTCACCGAGCGCGCGAGGAGGCCAGTCAGTGATTCCAACAAATTACCAAACCCCAACGCTGGCTATCACTGCGCTCTGTCGCTATATCTAATCACTCCGCTGGGAAAAACGACCAGGAAACGTGACAGATTATCGATTTTGTTTTTCAGCCCTACCCATTGGACCGTTTCCCCCTTTTACGGCTCTCGAAATCCCGTCATTTCAGGGGTTTTTGTTGCATTTTGACACCCCTTTAGTTGTCCGTTTTTGTTATGTAGATGAACGATGAGATTAACCGCAATCCGGTGGGCAGAACTTAACATGCGGCGTATAGATACTGGCATGATGTAACGTGGTTTATGGCCGCGTCGCGACTCCAGCAACTGGTATTGATCCGCGCTCGATAATCCGAAATTTCTTTAAGCGATTCCAGTCAAACGAGTTTGCCGCAACTTTTTCGTTTTCTTTTAAACATTTTGAAAATGTATCATAAGTTTCTGATTTGACTAACATTAGCATCTTTATGCAGACTATCAACTCTGTTTAAGAAGAAGAACAACAACAACATCAAAAGCAACATCATCAACATCAACAACAACAACAAGTAACAAAGACCACCGACGGTAGTGGTGCATGTGCAATATGAATGGCAAAACCGTAATACGTGATCAAGGCAGTATCTCTGCACAATGCATATGAATGGGCATTTAACAAACTAGTGATTGATTCCACGAATCTCTACCTAGTGCCTCGTGTATAGGACAGCCAGTCCTGGCGAGATCCTTTACTGGAGATTCCATCCTTCTTGCATCACCACAGAGAGGACTGCCACTCCCAGACTAGTAGCATAGGACAGAACCCATTGATATAAGTACAGCAGTAATGACATGCACTCATGAATCACTGTCAAAACAGTGATAGTATCAGAGTCGGCATCGCCAGTTATATCACGCTTGAGTTATGGAAGACCAATTAATGTCATATAAGTTCTAACCTATGAACATCGCGATTAATCTGAAAGGGTCGTCCACAGTTATACAGACGAGACAGAACTGCATTATAATTGCAAGTATTAAGGGAGTGGCTTAGGGGAATGATCGGGACTTGCTGACTCTAAGCACCGAATTTGTACTTTAGAACAGTACAATTTTATTTGGAGGGGCTACCCGATTTTATAGGTCAAGGTCAGGTCAATGTCTAAGAACACATTTATACAATATCAAGAAAAGCTGATTCAAAGCATGCACACAATGTTTAAGAAGTGACTGCCCTAATTTAGACGTCAAGGTCATGTCAAAGTTCAAACTAAAATGATATTCAAGAAATGAAAAAAGGCATAAAAGTTCTCACAATTAAACTAGTAGTTTGTTTGCTGAGCCTTCGGTTGTTCTTTGTAGTTTCTTCATATTTGGCAAGTGCTATCTGAGGATCCAGGGAGTGCAAACGTGGAACCCTTGAATATTTTGAAATATTCAAGATGGCGTCCAAGATGGCTGTCGAAACACAGAATTGACAATATATCAGAAACGTTATCACTTATGAGAAATCGTTTATCACTATGACTGTAATTTAGGGGTCAACGAATTAATTTTCAACTACTCTCAGCTAATCAAGCTATTGCAACATCTTTTATCTCCAAGACAGCCACCATAACAACAGTCAGAACATCACCTAGGGAAAGATTTTGATGTTAGTGTAAACGTTTTAGGAGTCAAGGAATTAACAACCTTTTTGTAACCGAGATATTGCATCATCTAAGATGGTTACGAACTTTGATACCAAGAAAAAGAAGTGGCCACCAATGCACATTGATTAATTAATCATCGGCTATTGGATGTAAAACATTTGGTAATTCTGACACGTAGTCATCAGGGGAAACCCGCTGCATTTTTCCATTAGCAGCAAGGCATCTTTTATATGCATTTTCCCAGACAGGAAAGCACATACCATGGCCTTTGACCAGTTGTGATGCACTGCTTGAGACGAGAAAAAACAATCAGTTACAGTGTTCTATCTATAATTTGGTGTTGTTACTTCAGTTCTTCCAATTACAGTGTGTCACCTATAATTTGGTGTTGTTACTTCAGTTCTTCCAATTACAGTGTTCTATCTATAAATTGGTGTTGTTACATTTTCAGCTGTAAAGTCAGCCTAGAATATGTACATAAGTACATCTTATATACACATATATCTATAGTCCGTCCCATCCTGTTACAAAAGTTTTTTTTTTTCAGTTTGGTTTGACTTAAGAAGAAAAGTAAAAATGTTTTGGAAATAACTGAAAAATATTATTTATGTGTTGAATTTAGAAAACAATCGGCTCAAAAAAACTAATTTATATTAAATTACATAGTATGAAAAACGGCATTTCCTGTGGGAGGGACTATAAATCATTGTGTCTGAAGCGAATTGAAATAGTTGGGATTTCTAAAGATAAAAATAATGTATTTTTCTATTGCAGCTACAGTGTATAATATATTTGTTGTGCTGCGCATGTGTGTGTGTGTGTGTGTGTGTATGCGGTATTGTGTGTGCATGTGACTGTGCGTTTGTGCGTATGTGTGTGGCTGTATGTTTGAGCGTGCAAGGAATTAAACACATGTATACTTCTTTTCAAAATGGTTTGGTTAATAATAAAAAAAAAAACCCCCACAAATTTCGAAGCATTTAGCCCAGATACGTTTGTAAAGGTTAAACCAATTTGATAATGAAGACATGACTGACAACAAGTAATTGTTTTGGATCTTCCTGTTTCTTTAGCCAGCCATGGCAGCGCGCTATCCGCTGACTTGAGGAAATGAATTATGTTATTTTTAGACGAGAAAGGCGCTGTTCGCCGATGTGTCAATTTTCCTCAATAATCACGTAAATTACATTTGAAATGTCAGTTCGGACATAGCCAGCCTCGACCCGACATGTGACTAAACACTCCCGGGCCTTCGCCGAATATAAAGCATTTGGCAGACCGTCATGTTTTGTAGCCAGAGGGTCTCTCTCCCTCTCTCGACCAACGGCGAAATAAAATAAAACACATTAGGCAAATTTACTAACATTCGATAATGATGTCATCGTGGCCGCAAGCCCAAGTAGTTGAGCACGGGACTTGAGCGCGTAAATCGCAATGCCATTATCACCAATTTCGAGATGCTCAGAACGTGCTCATATGGCTACAGACAGAGTGTTGTTTGTGTTCGGGGTTTTTTTTGCTCTAAGATAAAGAAATCCCATAGGAACCCAGAAGGCAGAAGCCATATTGTTTTGATGACGGTTTATTGTGTTCAAGAGTTTTAAGATATTAACACGACGATAATAACTGCAAGGCGTGGAGAAAGTGTAATACTAAATAGTTTGGTGTACGGTCTCCCTTAATTTAGAGCTTTAGTGAAAGTGGAGGGATGTGAAAGAGGTGGTGGGTTAAAAGAAGGCGGTGTGATATATGGACAGTCTTTTTGTCAATGTTTTCTTTTGCAAGAGGAAAATGTTTATATTATTAATATTTATTATTATTTCTTAAGACTCCCACCCCATCTGCAAATATAATATAAATTGCGCTACCGGTCCCAGTTCCTAAATATCACACACCCACGCACGCAGGGAGACAGACAGAGAAAAAGAGACGAAAACAACAGAATGTGGTATCGATATTGTCATGCATTGTGTTTTATCATGAGTTATGAGGCGAGGACCTCGTGATTACCAGTACACGCAGGGGTAGCGCCAGATCTGGCAGAAAACCGCATGATTCTGTACATTCCTGAGATAAACGCAACTAATTGCTCATTTTGTCTGTCTTGTTATTTAACTACGCTAATGCTTGGATCTATAATGATGTACGTAGGACAACGTGAGCCAGTAATGACCACAGCTGTTGCCCGCATGACGTTGTGTTTGTGTTGTGCACGCGGCGACACTACATACACTGAAGCATTTCGTCGTGATGTTTTAAAATCACATGTCTAACATTAAAACATTTAGAAATCCGGGTCAGTATGTTAACTGTAAAAACTAAATTTAAAAGACCCTTTTAATAAAGAATAAAATATTAAGATGTGATTTCACCGGCAATACTTCCTTTTTGAAGAAACTGAACAATACGACTTGTATATGTTGTGTTTTATATAAAGAAGGAAAAGTTTTATTTAACGACGCACTCAACACATTTTATTTACGGTTATATGGCGTCGGACATATGGTTAAGGACCACTCAGATATTGAGAGAGGAAACCCACTGTCGCCACTTCATGGGCTACTCTTTTTGATTAGCAGCAAGGGATCTTTTATATGCACCATCCCACAGACAGGATAGTACATACCACGGCCTCGATCCTAGATCGATCGCGCATCAGGCGAGCGCTATACCACTAAGCTACGTCCCGCCCCCATTGTTTTATATCGATATTACAGAGCCGTAGCTAGCGGGAGGGCAAGGGGGGCAGTTGTCACCCCCCCCCCCCGAAAAAAATGCGGAAAGCATTATAGAAACTTAAAGAAAATTATCTTCTTAACTGTTTAAGGAGTTTTAGACTATTAACTACTCAGTTGCCCCCCCCCCCCCCTCCCAAACAAAAAATCCTAGCTACGGCCCTGTATTAGATATAACCAGCGCTACGCACCAGAAAGTTTAAATGGAGTGTGCTGGCCTTACACTGGACTCCCCCCAAAAACAACAACCCCCCCCCCCCCAAAAAAAAAAAACCGCACAAAAAAAACAAAAAAACAACAACACAACAACAACAAAAAACCCCCACAAAAAACCCAACAACAAAACCCCAACAAAACCCCCCCACAAAACCCCCCCACAAACAAACAAGCAAAAACAAAAACAAAACAAAACAAATACCCCCCCCCCCCCCATACACACACACACAAACAAACAAAAGACCACCGTGTATATCATCAGCCCTCATTAGCCAAGGTTATATACACGGTAGCCGTGTAATAGCCACTTGTTTGTTAAGTAACAAAGATGGCAGCCTCCATCACGGTTGTATTTATGGAATTTATCTTTGTCCGCAATATTTTGCTCAATGTGTATACGATATAGGCCAGTCAATCTAAGACTTGACCCACCAGAAATTGCAAGATTTTTAAAGTGACATTTGTTTAAAACCTTGGTCCCACCTAAGTAACATAGTAAAATTCTACTCAAAAATAATGAGTGGAACATTGTTTATTTTCAGTTTCTAAATGTATCATTGTGTACTTTTTTGTAGTAGATTTGACCATATTTATAAAACATGCTTAATAACAACCCTTATGGTATTTGGTATTTAAAAATGGAAACTCATTTGATTTTACATAATTCATGGGTGCTGAATACAAAAATAAATGTTGCCAAGTGATCTTTTGATTATTTGTCTTTAAAAATTCAAGATGGCCGCCAAATATATACAAAAACAAAAAATCTAATATCCACGATTTTATATGGGATACATTTATAATATTATAGGCTACTTTTATGTCTTTTGTATCTGATAATTATTATTTGATACATCTGTGATGTTTAAATTAACCAGATTACAATAATTGCAAGATGGCCGCCATATGAATATTAAATCCCAAAATGTAATATCTGCTTTTAATTGGGGTACATTTATTATATTAGTGATCATTCCTATTTAGTTTATACGTGAAAGAATTCACTCTTAATACTGGTATGCTGTTATAATCTGATTACAATAATTTCAAGATGGCCGCCATGCATTTATCAAAGCAAGAAACAATTACATGTATATATAATTGGGGTACATTTATACTATCATTGGCCATTCCTAAGTTTTTTAAGTGAATTAATTGATATAGTTGTTATCCTAATGTCTTATTAATAATATCTTACCACATCAGATGCTTAAGAGATTTAGTGAAGCAAGTGATGATTTCAATGTCAGATACTCAGAGATTTAGTGGTGGCAAGTGATGTAGATTAAAAACTTCATTTACTGTAGAACAATAGTCCTTAGAATAAAATAATCATATTTAAGAGTCCCAGTATGGTATTTTTTCACATCATTATATTACAAAGTCAGTTACCAATTAATCTTCCATCAGATCATCACTATTTGCACAAATGCCTCTGCAATCACTGCATGTCACCATGCAAGGCAAACCAATACTGCGACAACTGCAGCGCTTGTTGGCACAACTCCCTTTGCAAGAACACCTCACAAGTTTAAGAAGAGATTCTGGTGCTGCGGCCAAGTCTAAATGTATGGGGATCATCCTCCCATCAGATATTTTCCAACCCCATTCAAGAGGATCCAGTTTGTGTCCTTTCCATTCTTGAACCTGGTGAAACACATGGATACTATGGTATTTGGTAGCTGAGGATGTGGGTGGAAGAACACTTGGGTGAAGGGAAGATTTGGTTACAGCTAACCTTTCTTGAAACCTTACTAATCATAGTTGATCCAAAGTATATGATGATCTGCCTTTGTTGAGGCACACAATTGCCTTTTCTCCTGCTGCGATGATTTCAGATGGTGTCGAGTCTAGTTTGCCAAAAACAATGGCTTGTTCTAGGAATGTTACACCAGGTTCAAGAATGGAAAGGACACAAACTGGATCCTCTTGAATGGGGTTGGAAAATATCTGATTGGAGGATGATCCCCATGCATTCAGTCTCTTCTTAATCTTGATGTTGTGTCGCAACCCAGCAGTGCATGTGCAAAGAGAATGTTTTTACAAACGCTTTCACCAAACACATCTTGCACGGTTCCAATATTCAGACATTTTCTTGGATTTAATGAACCTTTCTTTGGTTCTGGCATGAAAAACAGATTGTGAGCTGCATTATTGCTATAATAGTAACACACCAATAAGTCTGTGTCATCACCAACAAGTACAGTCTCAGATTTACTGGTGACCCCAACGGCTGTCTTCGCAATGAGTAGATCTGCATCTCCACTGGCATTAATTACTTAACAACCACACTGTTCCAATCTCCCTCTAAGCATATCAGTGAACCGCTGCTTGGTTTCCTTATTTCTTAGAAACTCTTCTTTCTTGAAACAAAGGGTCATTGTATTTGTGAAAAAGATTTTCATTCCCTAATGTCCTCCTCTCCTTTGAGGTGTACCATCTTTTGTGGAAGGACCATCCTGGTAGCCACCAAACACAACAATGGCCTTCCCATACTTCTTACTGACATAACTGGTGTAGCGGTCAAAGATGTTTTCGTACGTTTCACTCAATTGCCATGGTATCCTTTGTAAGAGTGCACCGCCATCAAGTACATATTGGATGTCTCCAATTGGTTTGACAGCATCTAAAGGTGACAGGGCCCAAATTGCTGAAGCTAATACTGACAAAGTATGTCTATATTCAAACAGTGCTGCTGGATATGCACATAGTTCAAATCACAATGCATTACCCAATTCCCCTGCTTGGGTCACTGCAATCACAAGTCTTTGGAAAAACAATTGCAGTGACCCAAGCAAGGGAATTGGCTAATGCAAGACGTTTTGGTGAAAGCGTTTGTAAAAACATTCTGTTTGCACGTGCACTGCTGGGTTGCGACACAACATCAAGATTGTTAGGGATTGGAAAAGGGCTTGGGCTGAAACTTTTGAAGGGCAATGCAACATTTCTTGAACAAGCCATTGTTTTTGGCAAACTAGACTCGACACCATCTGAAATCATCGCAGCAGGAGAAAAGGCAATTGTTTGCCTCAACAAAGGCAGATCATCAGATACTTTGGATCAACTATGATTAGTAAGGTTTCAAGAAAGGTTTTCTGTAACCAAATCTTCCCTTTACCCAAGCGTTCTTCCACCCACATCCTCAGCTACCAAATACCATAGTCTCCGTGTATTTCACCAGATTCAAGAATAGAAAGGACACAAACTGGATCCTCTTGAATTATTAATAAGACATTAGGATAACAACTATATCAATTAATTCACATAAAAAAACTTAGATTACAACATCATATCAGTATTAAGAGTGAATTCTTTCACATATAAACTAAATAGGAATGATCATTAATATAATAAATGTACCCCAATTAAAAGCAGATATTACATTTTGGGATTTAATATTCACATGGCGGCCATCTTGCAATTATTGTAATCTGGTTAATTTAAGCATCACAGATGTATCAAATATTAATTATCTGATACAAAAGACATAAAAATAGCCTTTAATATTATAAATGTACCCCATATAAAATCGTGGATATTAGATTTTAGTTTTTGTATATATTTGGCGGCCATCTTGAATTTTTAAAGATAAATAATCAAAAGATCAGTTGGCAACATTTATTTTTGGATTCAGCACCCATGAATTATGTAAAATCAAATGAGTTTCCATTTTTAAATACCAAATACCATAAGGGTTGTTATTAAGCATATTTTATAAATATGGTCAAATCTACTACAAAAAGGTACACAATGATACATTTAGAAACTGAAAATAAACAATGTTCCACTCATTATTTTTGAGTAGAATTTTACTATGTTACTTAGGTGGGTCCAAGGTTTCAAAAAAACATCACTTTAAAAATCTTGCAATTTGTGGTGGGTTAGGCCATTTTTTGTCTTAGATTGACTGGCCTAATAGGCGACTAGACCTGAACGCAAAAATATCCTTGCGAAATCGGGTAAGTACAAAGAAGGGAGTGTGCAGTACAGATCAAAAGATGAGAAGCGGTCAGAACGATGGAAAAGTGTTAAAAAGACGAGTATTATATTAGTGTGTGTGTGTGTGTGCGTGTGTGCTGCTGCTGATGTTGTTTTTCGCTTTTATTATTGTTTTATTTCTGTTTTTAAAGTAGGGAAACTCTGGCAAGAAATACGATCAATGATGAAATAGCAATTAGTCACCAAATTTCCGTAATTTAATTTAACATGTGCTGAGTGTCGTTAAACAAAACCTGTGGATTCCTTTTTTGAGAATAATATAGGCGATAGAAGTAGGTGATAAACATCGGAAGTTAAAAGAAATTCTATATAAATATTTAAGCTATGATAATTGCAAAAATTTACTTTCACATGCCACTTCTGAAACTGGGTACATACTTATGCATCTGTGAACAAAAACCGGTCTCGGTGGCGTCGTGGTTAGGCCATCGGTCAACAGGCTGGTAGATACTGGGTTCGGATCCCAGTCGAGGCATGGGCTTTTTAATCCAGATACCGACTCCAAACCCTGAGTGAGTGCTCCGCAAGGCTCAATGGGTAGGTGTAAACCACTTGCACCGACCAGTGTCCATAACTGGTTCAACAAAGGCCATGGTTTGTGCTATCCTGCCTGTGGGAAGCGCAAATAAAAGATCCCTTGCTGTTAATCGGAAAGAGTAGCCCATGAAGTGGCGACAGTGGGTTTCCTTTCAAAATCTGTGTGGTCCTTAACCATATGTCTGACGCCATATAACCGTAAATAAAATGTGTTGAGTGCGTCGTTAAATAAAACATTTCTTTCTTTCTGTGTACAAAATTGCACACAAATCATATCATTATTAAGAAATCTAAACATACGAATAACCATATGACGAACCGCCATTAATTGATTATATGCATAGAAATACTTTTTACCGTATAGAGAAAAACCGAGGAACTTTTGTTACCATCTTCTTGAATGATTTAAACATAAAAAATCCCAGTCAGGAACAATAATATATACGATATTAAATATTTAAAGCTTTGTTATTTCCACGAATTAGCTTGAACAATAGTAAACCTAAACACTAGTTTATTCGACAATGTAAATTGAAATGCTTTGCATTGTCGGCAATTGCTTCTATTAATATAGACCTACTTATCTTACAATTGGATTTACGAAACAAAAAGAAGAAAAAGAAAAAAAAGAAAAAAAGAAGAAAAAAAAAGAAGAAGAAAAGAATAGAAAAACCCCCCACCCGAAAGCGTGCAAAATTATTTCTATTGCTCAAATGATTGAGTTACAAGTTCCCACGCAGGCAGAAGACCTTAGAAGTAGAAGAGTAATGAACTTCAATGACGATTGCAAGAACACGCTACTTGCATTAGCGTGTATCGACGTGAGCAGGTACATATTTCTGAATCGTAATGAAAATCTCAAATATTTACTTGCGTGCGTTATCAAACAAATCCATAAATATAATGTATTGATACATTCTTTCAAAGAGTTTTCAGGTAACTAATCTTGGCATTTCCCCTTGTATGGGACGCTATTATGCCACTTAGCCGGTGTTTACCGATATCCAAATGTCGATGTAAGTATCGTAATAAACAATGAAAAGATAAATGAGATTACGAAACATCAAATGACTTTTAAGATGATTGGCCTGAGTTTGCCGCCGTTGTAACATGTTTACGACTTATGGATTATTTTTAATGATTAAAACATTAAATTAAATTAAACATAGATGTTTGTTGTAATGTTTGTAGCAGTCCAAAGTTTGTTTTGTTTAACGACTCCACTTGAGCACATTGATATATTAATCATCGTCTATTGGATGTCAAACATTTGGTCAATCTAATTAAAATTAGCTCCACTATTACATATGGTAGACCCTGTAGAGCTAATTTTAATCAGATTGACATTTGGTAATTCTGACTCATAGTCAATAGAGGAAACCCGCTACATTTTCTTAATGCAGCAAGGGATCAGTCCAAATCGGATTTTCCCTTCCAGTAGCGTCATACGTACGAAAAACTATATTACGAAGACTGGTATTATAAATTGCACTGGTTCAAAAGTTACCACTAGGTTACATTTCGCACCAGAAAGAAAAACAGAGCGCAAATTAATTGCAATAGCATGAGATTTAAATGTTATGAAGTGCGTTTTCATATACCCGAGTTTGTACATGTAAGAAAGCGATTGCCTCAAGATGGTTTATTCTCACTGGAATGTATCTAATTGAAGAAATTACACTGATGAATTGTTGTGCATCACAAATTATCGGTGTAGTCCCTTGGGGCGCTAGCGTTATGACATCGCCAATTCATCCTCGTCACCCCATGGGGCGGGACATAGCCCAAATGATTGACATCCAATAGCCGATGATTAATAAATCAATGTGCTCCAGTGGTGTCGTTAAACAAAACAAACTTTATATATATATATATATATATATATATATATATATATATATAATTATCTATCTATCTATCTATCTATCTATCTATCTTCTGCCATAAATACACGAAAACAAATGTCTTGAATATCAATATTTATCATTGTCTTGGATACCGAGACATTTAATATTTAGATTCATAATTATCAATCGATTAGCTGTCTCAAACAGACCTATTTATTTTCTAAAGATATCGCATTGCACGCAACCCTGTAACGCATCCAGTAGACACCTGTCAACAGCCGGAAGTTGTGTGGGAAAGCATCAAAATTACGTTTAGTCAAGTTGACAAAAATTTCCTTTTAGTTACTGCTTTATGTCTATACTTTATCTTCAATTTCAGTTTATTTTCTTTAAAAATACACCATTTCACTGCTGCATTAAGAAATAAATATTTTACTACAAATAAATGTAGGGTTTTAATTTATTATTATTATTATTTTCTTTTGATGTTTGTTTTTGTTTTTGTTTTGTTTTGTTTTCTTTCTTTAAAAAATAAATAAATATGAAACAAGTAGTGTGTTGTGATTAAAAAATAACGTAATACTACTGTAAATCGTACACAAATTGCCAATCTGATTAAAATTAGCTCTACTGGTCTACCAGTAGATCTAACAGCATTGCGTGGACTCCCATGTTCAGACGAAGTTTCATCTATAAATAATAATTTAAATATCGACCAATCACACTTCTCCTTTTATAGCGTTATTCGGGAGCATGCAAATTCTAAGCATATCAGGCGAGACTATTTATGCAATAGGCGAACTAGTTGGTCTATTTCAACATTAAAAAACGGGGAGGGGAGGGGGGAGGGGGGGGGCTAGTGCACTAATAAACTCTGGATTGTACACTAGTATAAATATATAGCATGGCTATATTATCACGGTTTATTTTCGTCTTGAAACAAAAGTTCAACATTAAACTTTTTTATATTGAAATTAGTTTCCGGCATACTTCGTAATTCACCCGAATCACTTCGTGTACCCTCGGCATAATTCCGAATGTTTTAAAATTATTTTCAAATCACTGGCATGATTTTGCAAAACAAGTTTTGATTGGTCGAATGAAAGGTCAACTGGACATGAGATCCAACGGGGTGCTGTTAGATCCACAAGTAATAGTAATTAACCAGTGGAGCTATACATAATGTCCTGCATGACTGTCATTTTTTTTATATTATAATATTATATTGTAGCTAAATCGTGCGCCCAACAGACCCAGGGCAGGATGTAAAACTGTCATTTAAAATAGCCCTTGCTACTTTTAGGTAAGAGTAACGTACATGGCGGTAGAGGTTTTTTTTCTCTCATTCTAGACCAGATATTAAAACAACCATTTGCTAGATTAAAAATGTGCGATGTTTCATAAAAACAAATTCCTTATTTTTCCTTTATTACAGATCTGTTTGCAAGACACTTTTCTTTTTTTTCTACCACGTTTTATATTTTTCTGTCGCCCTATAACACGACTCGTAGCTTAAATCTGTAACCAGGACGACTTAAGTGTATTAATTTCTTGCCATATTGGTCGAATAGGTAAATGTATTCTTAAAAAATGTAACGAATATAAAACTTGCTATAGATTTTTTTCTTTTTGTTAGTTAATTCCAACCACAAGGAAGCGCCACGTAGCCCAGTGGTAAAGCGCTCGCTTGATGCGCGGTCGGTCTTGGATCGATCCCCGGCGGATAAGTAAAAAGATGTGCACATCTGGCAGAAAGTGTGAACTTTGGTATATAAGAGTTTTAAGGAATGGTGAATCAAAATGTAAAGGGAAGCAAGTGATACGGGTAATGTTATTAGTTTAAAATTACAATAGTTTGCAGATGGTTGTTCTATATATACGATTATTTTACTAATGTTCGTTGTCAGAAGACATTCATAAAGACCATTTTAAAGCCGCAGATCCCAGTGTCAACCCGTGAAAATGGAGTTCGATTAATCTGCAAACCTGTGACACATCTGGATAAAGTTACAATAGAGTAAAAACAGAGTCTCTATAACGTTAAACGGGAAAATGCATTACCCCCCCCCCCCACACACACACACACACACACACACACACACACCACCCAGACTAGATCTCGTCACCATAATCGTTACTTCTCAGAGGAACATACGTTTTTTTTTAAAGAATATGAAATATGCATATTGTGGTAACAGAAACACCAAAATAACCAGAAGCACCCTCGATGTACGGAAATGGATAATCAAAACAACAGAATCTCATATATGTCTGATTTCAATTATGAAAAACTAGGATCTGTCACTTTAATTATAGTTATATCCAACATTCCAGGACCAGTTGATTTTAAATACGTTTTTACTTAATATGTTTCATAAAATATATACTTAGAGCCATAAATAACGTAATAGGTATTTCACTTAATATATTCATCGGTCAAACTATTACTACGAACTTCAAATATTTTTTTACGATACGAACATTTACGGAATTAAAAATCAAAATATATGTACAAATGTTTAAAAATGTTTTTATTTTATTATTTTGACTGGGTTTTTTTGGAACTATTCTTTGGTGGATACTGTTGGGTGTGCACCGGTAACGGCGCGTATGAATATATTGTTATGGCTGGTAGAGCTTGTTGTTACAGCAGCGAGAACGTGAGTGAGTAAAAGTTTTACACGTGCGTATATACCACGAAGGTTTCACGCACGCCTGTCACGGGCTTAATCTCTGACTTTCGCCAGTGACTAAGTCCGGGCCAGGAGGGGGGAGGGGTACGTTTGAGGTGGGCGGAATTTGGAATAAAAAATTTAGTGGTCGGTCAAAGACCTAAGTCCTAAAATCCTAACGACATTCTACACTTCTACACATGTCCGGACTAAGAATTTAAAACCAAAAGTTTTTGACTGCTCGGCCTAAAAGGTTTTAAGGTGATTTGAGCAATTGATCGGGCACCAAAGTAAAATGCGTTGGACTATTTATAAAAAAATAAACATAAGAATTTTGAGCCGCGGCCGAAAAATTTTTAAAGTCCAACTAAGCCCCAAAAAAAAGAAAATGGAGGTTGGTGTCTACTTTGGCGAGCCTGAAGATTCCCGGAGTAGAGGCAGGAGATGTTGGCGTCGTAGCAAAGTACGCACTACAGCACCGTAGTCGGGGCCGCAGACCGCCCGGATCATCTTGTGGATGTTCTTGTTGTCCAACTTGGCCGGAAGTATGACTTGGCGGTAGGTCTTGTCCCTCTGGTGCGTCACGACTACGGTGTCATGAGTTCCAAACATCTTGTTGTGGAGTTCGTATTTGCTGCCGTCCTCCAGGGATCTCCAGTCTGTGTTGAGGTGGCTGCCTCGTAGCTGCGTCGGGTCAGTCGTGTCCCCCTGCATGTACTGGTGAAGTTGTTTATTCAGTCCGTTCACAGCGACGGTCCATTCGGACTCTTCAGGGGGAGCGACTACCGGGGCTGGTCTCTCGGCCTTGGCTGGCCGGTCGGTCGGTGATGTTGCCTTCCTTTTTTCTCCAACGGTGGTCGATCGGGCCGATGGCGAGGCGACTGGCTGTACCGGAGATACCGGCCAGTTCTTCCTGGGCCACGTGACGGTCGGTGATGGAGGGTCGTTGGGCGTCTCACACACCGCAGTGTTGAGCTCGTCCAGTTCGGTGGCCGACGGTTCCCTTGGGGCTGGTCGCGTCGTCTCAGGTTGGACTGGGGGCGGCGTCGCAGAAGGGACCGCCACTGGCGGTTGAGCCGCCAGCTTAGATCCCCCCCGTGCCGCTCCTGGCGCAGGTTTCCTTTTCCTCCACTTCCGATTCCTTGTCGGTGAGATCGCGTCCCCGTACACCAAGGTCACGGAAGCCCGTGACCCGGTGTGCGTGACGCGATACTCACTCAGCTTTCCAAAACTGGCGAGCAGTCCCCCCAGGTGGGGGGGGTAAGTCAAGAGCGCAGCTAACCACGTCTACTCTCATCGCGAGTTGAGTTGAAAGTCCGTAAACGAGAACGTAAATATACTTTTAAAATCGTTAAAGATTGACAATGGGTAATAAAGAGAATAACCAACTCACTACGAGGAATTACGGATTATCTGTCCCTCGTGAATTAATGCTGTAAAACCCTCGCCAGAGGCTCGGGTTTACAACATTAATTCACTCGGAAAAGATAATCCGTAATTCCTCGTAGCTCGTTAGTTATTCTCTAAATATATATATAAAAAAAAATCTTTTTTTTTACAGATGTCATATTATATATATTATACAGTCAGGTAACATACTGGTAACAACTGTATCTGAAAGAGGATAAAAAAATCGAGTAAAATGCGTTTGAGGCAAAACAAAAACAAACAAACAAACAATAATTAAAACAAATCCAAAAATAAATGATAAAAAATATAATAAAATAAAGACCTTGGTATTTACTGCAAAACCCAGCATTGAGGTGGTAGTAAGAACACATTGAGATCACACAAAGTGGGGTTATAACAGAGCCACAGTAAGACATGTAGTGGGGCACTTCCTCTCCTTACTATTGTTTTGTTTTTATTCGGAACCTCTTCTAGTCCAATCTGTCGCATTTTATGGTAAGAACGCCTTTTCACAACCAAAAAGCCACCGTTCCTTCTTTTTCGGAGACGGCACCATTTGCCCCTTCCCTAAGCAAGTTTGAGTTTGCCGAAAACAAATGAGCCAAGCTACTTAAGGCAGATATGTGGGGGAAGGGGGTTCGGGACATGCAAATTCTGAAATAAAGATGTTCAGAGACGCGAGTGTTGTATATTGTGTATGATGATTTTCTTTTGAAAACAAGTAATTAAAAATGGCACATCAAACGAGTGTTGAGGTGGTGTGTGTGTGTGTGTGTGTGGGGGGGGGGGGGGTCACGGGATCCACGTGACTTCTCTCTGGATCCGGAAATAAAGAGCATTATTTGAAAATACCATGCAGTGATGACTTTGTTATGCAAATAGCTTTAGGTATTAATAGAACAACGAATTTGCATTGAAAACATATAGATTTCTTTAAAACGGAAATATCTAAACTTCGTGCATTTTGCATGATGGATTATATTTGAAATCTATTGCGGGTTAAGGTTTGTTTTCATGCGAATGTACATAAATGAAATATTGAATCAAAAACAGGTAACATTAACCAAAAAAAACCCGTAGGGTCTAAATAACTAAACATAACTCGCAGTCTCAATGTATTTAGTGGGGTTTTTACGCCCATTTTAAATTACGGTTATTTGGTGTCTGTCATGGTTATTTCGAGACTTGGTCGAGATTTAGATCAAATAGTGGAGAATGTATGAGGTGGTGTGGATTCGTGAAAATAATTTAAGATCCCCGTAGGGGCGAGTTAATTATTATTCACGAATTCTCCAAATTAATCGATTATTCGTTTAAACATGTTTATGTGACTGCTAAATTAACTTCTATTACATATTGTTAATGAAAATACTGGTTAAAATGACACAGATTTTACAAAACTAATAATCCAAAACAATCAATTCATTTTGAATAAAACCTTAACGATTCGGTCAGTAAATCCCCAGCAGTGCGTGACTAAATGTTACATCTGATTTCCAATTTAGTTTCCAACAATCTTCGTTGTATCGTTGTATTCCGTTAGAATACATTACGTAATGGAGAATGTACGAGGTGGTGTAGATTCGTGAAAAATAATTGTAGGGGCGAGTTAATTATTATTCACCAATCGACACTTCCAAGTGCATTCTCCAACTTAATCCATTATTCATTAAAAAAATTACGTGACTGCTAAATTTACTTCTGTTTTATCTTTTTTTAAATGAATATATTGGTTAAAATGACAAAATATATTTTAAAAACTAATAACCCAAAATGGTAGGATCCTTTCGTACCTAACGTGAACGATTCGGCCAAGGAAACCTCAGCAGTGGATAGCTAGCATTAAGCGTGATGCACGTGCTAAACGTGTAATCTTAGATTTCCGATTTAGTTTCCGACAATCTTCGTTGTGTTCTGCCAGAATACATTACTATCACTAGTATCAGGTTTATAAGGCTTAAATTACATTTTCATTTGATGATGCAGATGATGTACTTTCTTACAATGATACCGGCGTCGGTGGCGTCGTGGTTAGGCCATCGGTCAACAGGCTGGTAGGTACTGGGTTCGGATCCCAGTCGAGGCATGGGATTTTAAATCCAGATACCGACTCCAAACCCTGAGCGAGTGCTCCGCAAGGCTCAATGGGTAGGTGTAAACCACTTGCACCGACCAGTGATCCATAACTGGTTCAACAAAGGCCCATGGTTTGTGCTATCCTGCCTGTGGGAAGCGCAAATAAAAGATCCCTTGCTGCTAATCGGAAAGAGTAGCCCATGAAGTGGCGACAGCGGGTTTCCTCTCAAAATCTGTGTGGTCCTTAACCATATGTCTGACGCCATATAACCGTAAATAAAATGTGTTGAGTGCGTCGTTAAATAAAACATTTCTTTCTTTTGCTTACAATGAATAGGTTCTGTAAGTAGAGAATTCGAATCCCTGACCTGACTCTTAAAAAGTTCGGATTGCATTATTAATTATAAATTATTTTAAAATACTGTTGAATTTGAAACATACATTACAATTATAGAGAGAAAACATTGGTGTCCATTATTACGCTTCAGATTATCAAACCATAATCTTCCAATTGAAACGGGCAGATGGAAAAATGTACCTCTACAAAATAGAATATGTCCATTGTGTAATAATTACGATATCGGAGATGAGTTTCATTATATATTTACATGTTTGTTTTTTAAGAATGAAAGAAAGCGTTACTTACCATCTTTCTGTCAGTCTAAACCAAATATATATAAATTTTATAAATTATTCAACTCTAAGAAAGCTGGTGTCCTTAGAAAACTTTTTATATTTTGTAATCTAATTATGAATACTTTCAAATCCTCTGGCTGATATTCTGTGTATTTTTTGTATTTATTAATATGTATTTATTGTATTTATTGTATTTATGTACACCCACCATCTTGTTACATTTATATTGACTTCTGTATGTGTGTATATATATATATATATATATATATATATATATATATATATATATATATATATATCCTCATATGCCGTAGACTACGGCCTGAGTGTAAATAAAGTTCAGTTCAGTTCAGTTGATTCTTGAAAAATAATCTACACCAAGAACAATAGTGTGACGGCACAGGGCCCGGTAACACTTACGTCAGACGTACGCCACACATTATGTATGGTGTACGTCTGACGTAAGTGTTACGAGTGCTGTATGTTACCGGGCCCAGGTATGGTTTAGTAGCAGGTTTAAATCTTCATTCGATGATGTTTGGCCTCGTGTTAACAATGTACACTATCAGTAAGGGACGCGGATTTTTAAAAATTGCATTGTTTTTTCAAAAATAATCAGCACCTAGAACACTAATGTAGGTAGAGAGAGAGAGAGAGAGAGAGAGAGAGAGAGAGAGAGAGAGAGAGAGAGAGAGAGAGAGAGAGAGAGAGAGAGAGAGAGAGAGAGAGACACACACACACACACACACACAGACAGACAACGACAGAGAGACCGTAACATACATACTCACAGACAGACAGACAGACACAGAGAGAGAGAGAGAGAGATAGATAGAGGGGGGAGGGAGGGAGGAGAGAGACAGACAGACATAGAGAGAGAGAGAGAGAGAGAGAGAGAGAGAGAGAGAGAGAGATTGAGATTATGTGAAAATTAGATGTTGAAATCTCAATGAAGACTTACTGGATAGTGCTTTGTCACAGCTGTGGCGACGATTCGCCTGTCTGTCTGTCTGTCATACACACTCCCTCTCTCTCTCTCTTGTACAGACAGCACACGTCTGTAGATGAAGTTGTCAAAGGGCTCGGCACGTTGGTGCATGTGTAGCTGTGACGGAAGTCGACGAAGCCTTAGTTGAGTGGTGCGAGTGATGGGCCAGACGAACAGACCAGCATCAACGGCCGGTTGGTCTATTTCTAGACCCCAGCGAAGTGCTGATCAATAATCGATCTGCTTACAACACATAATCACTGCGTTTCACTGAGTACACAAAAACGTGCGTTGTCAACGTACATGACGTACAGTGTTGTCAACCTTCATGTCGTAAAGTATTGTCAACGTCCATGACGCACAATGTTGTCAACGTGCATGACGTACAGTGTTGTCAACGTCCATGACGTACAGTGTTGTCAACGTCCATGACGTACAATGTTGTCAATCTCCATGACGTACAGTGTTGTCAACGTTCATGTCGTACAGTGTTGTCAACATCCATGTCGTACAGTGTTGTCAACATCCATGTTGTACAGTGTTGTCAACATCCATGTTGTACAGTGTTGTCAACATCCATGTCGTACAATGTTTTTAATCTCCATGACGTACAGTGTTGTCAAAGTTCATGTTGTACAGTGTTGTCAACGTTCATGTCGTACAGTGTTGTCAACATCCATGTCCTACAGTGTTGTCAACGGTCATGTCGTACACTACAGTGTTGTTGTTACCGAATGGTTGTATGAAGGGAAACACGAACAACTCGGCAGGGGTTTAGGGTTTATTCTCGATCATCAATCGGGTGGGATATGAAGATCCCTGGTTCCAAGCATACGTATATACAAATACACACACACACACAAACAAAGACCCTGAAATAACAAAAAGGGAATACTTAAAATCATACATTATATATATATATATATATATATATATATATATATATATATATATATATAGAAATCTCAGTTATAATACGTCTTAAAATTAATTATATACTTCACATTCAGATTTAACCTATATACTAGCCTGTGTTATCACACTGACCTTTTAAACATTAATAGAGAATACCTTATGCAACCACATATCCATACATTAAATTCAATACATCATTGAATTTAAGGAATCATAAAATAACTTAGAAATCACTGCTTACAAATCACTGATTACACATACATGTAGAACACTATTTGATACATTGAATGTAAACACTATAAAATCACTTATAACATATTTCATATATACAAAGCTGAATAAACCATAGCCTGTCTACAAATAGTTTACCTACCGACTGTGGGTCGGGTCTTTACAGAAGCATAATGCTGGTTGTCACCTACATGTGGTACCTAATAATAAAATAAAGTCAATTAAGTACACATAAATCCATACGTGTACACATACTAATTAAACAAATATCTTATAATAACTTAGTTATTATGTTACTTTATTAAATACTGTAAATTAGATAGTATAATCATTTATGTTAGGAAATATCGACTTTAACCTATTCTACTAGCTATTCTATAAATATAACATAACCATTTAATAAAAAGCTAATCAAGCTAAGCACAATGTTATATTTAATATAACTACAATACTATTACTATATTCTTAATCACTAAATCTCCTAATCTTATTTCTTGATTAAAATAATTAAATCAGGTAGTTAAGGTGTAAATCATGTACAATATGTATTTACCTTTAAAATTCTCTGTGAAAGTTAGTTGTGCAGTTGCTGTGAATAAAAACTTGTCTTGTGGTAAAAGTGGTCCGTTCTCCTTGAATGTCATAAAGCTTCTGACCAGGAGAACACAGAAACAAAGACACTGGGCTTGTAAGAACTGAGTTGTCAGTGAGCACAAGCCAAGCCCAGAAAACCAGAGAAAGCAGGAAAACAAAGATAGCCTGCACAAGTATAACCTGACAGAATAAAACTATGTGAACAGTGTTTTAAAATAGTATGTTTGTAGTGAATGTAGTTTAAAACACCCGGTTACATTGTCAACATCCATGTCGTACAGTGCTGTCAGTGACAATGTCGTACAGTGTTGTCAATGTTATGTCATACAGTATTGCCCACATCCATGTCGTACAGTGTTGTAAATGTCCATGCCGTACAGTGCTGTCAACGTTATGTCATGCAGTATTGCCAACGTTCATGTCGTACAGTGTTGTAAATGTCCATGCCGTACAGTGTTGTCAACGTTATGTCATACAGTATTGCCAACGTTCATGCCGTACAGTGTTGTCAACGTTATGTCATACAGTATTGCCAACGTTCATGTCGTACAGTGTTGTCAACGTTATGTCATACAGTGTTGTCAACGTTTATGTTGCACAGTGTTGTCAACGTTCATGTCGTACAGTGTTGTCAAACGTCCATGTCGTACAGTGTTGTCAACGTCCATGTCGTACAGTGTTGCCAACGTTCATGTTGTACAGTGTTGTTAGCGTCCATGTTGTACAGTGTTGTTAGCGTCCATGTCGTACAGTGTTGCCAACGTTCATGTTGTACAGTATTGTTAGCGTCCATGTTGTACAGTGTTGTTAGCGTCCATGCCGTACAGTGCTGTCAACGTTATGTCATGCAGTGTTACCAACGTCAATGTCGTACAGTGTTTGCAACGTTCATGTCGTACAGTGTTGTCAACGTTATGTCATATAGTGTTGTCAACGTTCAGATCGTACAGTGTTGTCAACGTTATGTCATACAGTATTGCCAACGTTCTTGTCGTACAGTGTTTGCAACGTTCATGTCGTACAGTGTTGTCAACGTTATGTCATATAGTGTTGTCAACGTTCAGATCGTACAGTGTTGTCAACGTTATGTCATACAGTATTGCCAACGTTCTTGTCGTACAGTGTTGTCAACGTTCATGTCGTACAGTGTTGTAAATGTCCATGCCGTACAGTGCTGTCAACGTTCATGTCGTACAGTGTTGTCAACGTCCATGTCGTACAGTGTTGTCAACGTTCATGTCGTACAGTGTTGCCAACGTTCATGTTGTACAGTGTTGTTAGCGTCCATGTTGTACAGTGTTGTCAATCTCCATGACGTACAGTGTTGTCAACGTTCATGTCGTACAGTGTTGTCAACATCCATGTCGTACAGTGTTGTCAACATCCATGTCGTACAGTGTTGTCAACATCCATGTCGTACAATGTTTTCAATCTCCATGACGTACAGTGTTGTCAAAGTTCATGTTGTACAGTGCTGTCAGTCACCATGTCGTGCAGTGTTGTCATCATACATGCTGGAGCGTGTATTGTCAGTCTTTGTCAACTTCGTGTCGTACAGTGCACCACTAATAAATAATACATCTGCAGATGCTAAAACTTGTAGACAGTTAAGCCATATTCTGATGTGTTAAAACTCAACTCCTTTAATAGCGTGATTATGGACAGAAATCTGGTGTTACCCCTTTGAGCCAAATAATTGGCGTTTGTATCGTTCGATCGTGTGTGTGTGTGTGTGTGTGTGTGTTTCTTTCTTTTTAATTAACAGAAAATGTTAAAAACTATACAATTATCGTCAACGTCCCAAAATGCGTTATGCTTCCAACTCCGTTCAGTTTGTTTTCTCGTGCACGGTTCGCGCAATCAACATCCGATTATTTGTCGTCTGCTTGCGTTCATTTGTGAGGTTTTTCTTCACAGTTCTAGAACATTTTCATTAACAATAAAGTTCAGACAAGTAAGTATCTAAATACAAGACTACAAACCCCTAAAACCACCAATTTTACTAAGTTGTTTTTGTTTATTTCTTAAAATTATCGATGTTGGGTCCACATGACTCGTAGAAATTGACTTAAAATGGAGGAAGATGAATTAACATTCGGTGCATGTCACATGACCTCACACGTGCCAGATCAACAAGGACAAATCATTTAATTTTTACGATTTTGCGGTACGATACTTTTTTGCAAACGCATGCTCCTCAACGCAGTTAGAAACGTTGCACTCTTTCCTGTTTACTGGAGGATGCTTTACTTTTGTTTACTAGAATTGATTTGTTTTACGTCCAATTGTTTTTTTACGCTAACTGATTGCAGTCTATTTTGTTTCACATATCGTAGCTGAATAATGTAGAACAGTATTTCCGTAAATACCGTATTTGTGTTTTTGTCGGTAGGTGAACGCAGTTTAGGACGTCGATGGTACCTGTTTGGTTTAGGTTGAACTTATAGACCTGCTTGGTGGGATCAATGTTAGGGTTGTCAATTTGTTCCAACTTCAGCCGGGGTCATCATTTCCTTTGGGTGAGTTTTCAATTTCAAATTATCCTTTATTATGTTTGCACAGATCTTTGTGTAGTCTGTTTAATACTCGTAACACACATTTCTTAATATTTTAACATGTAGCATTTCTCATAGTATATTTTTAATTATAACTAAAATATCACTGTGCAAATTGCCAGACAAAATGGATATGATTAATATAATCTTCTCCATATATCTATGTACTAGTCCTAAACCCTAGACTGTCAGCTCTGCTTCTACAAGTACAATCCATGATATGTGCTGACCTGCCAGTGTGAACGTGCCTTTAAAAGACCACTGGTATGACTACTCGTTTAGTAGAAGATTATGTGACGGCAGCGGGTCCCTCCATATCCACCTCTCTCTCTCTCTCTCTCTCTCTCTCTCTCTCTCTCTCTCTCTCTCTCTCTCTCTCTCTCTCTCTCTCTCTCTCTCTCCTTGTGTGTGACTCTCTGTATGTCAGTCAATTTCTCTCGGAGTCTCTCTTTTTCTGTCTGTCTGTCTGTCTGTCTCTCTCTCCATCCCTCCCCCCCTCTCTCTCTCTCTGTCTCTCTCTCTCTCTCTCTCTCTCCCCCATCTCTCTCTCTCTCTAATGTATGTTAGACATCATATAGCCGTAGTTTTAAACTCTGCTCTCTACAATCATCTGTAAAATATCCTCCTCCCACACATTAGATTTTGCGTCAGATAAATTCCGCCAGCCAAAAATGTCAACATGTAAGCCATGTTCTGATCAGTTAAATCTTCACACACACACACACACACACACACACACACACACACGAACGCACAATACAACTACACACAACACAAAACCGACAAAAATCACCAATTGACTACCCCTCCCCCAATTTTTTTTTTGTAAAAAAAACAACCACACCTAAATCATATCTATCAGTTGTTATAACGAGATGAAGACCTCAATTATATCCCAGTTTATTACAGAAAATCATCTATAAATTACATATCTGTTTATTATATAAAAATCATCTGTAAATTACTTATCTGTTATTACAGAAAAATCATCTGTAAATTACCTATCTGTTTATTACAAAAAAATCATCTGTAAATTACATATCTGTTTATTATAGAAAAATCATCTGTAAATTATGTATCTGTTTAGTATAGAAAAATCATCTGTAAATTACATATCTGTTATTACAGAAAAATCATCTGTAAATTACGTATCTGTTTATTACAAAAAATCATCTGTAAATTACATATCTGTTTATTATAGAAAAATCATCTGTAAATTACATATCTGTTATTACAGAAAAATCATCTGTAAATTACATATCTGTTTATTATAGAAAAAATCATCTGTAAATTACATATCTGTTTATTATAGAAAAATCATCTGTAAATTACATATCTATTCATTATAGAAAAATCATCTGTAAATTACGTATCTGTTTATTACAGAAAAATCATCTGTAAATTACGTACCTGTTTATTATAGAAAAATCATCTGTAAATTACGTATCTGTTTATTTTAGAAAATCATTTGCAAATTACATATCTATTTATTATAGAAAATTATGTGCAAATTACCTGCAAATTACGTATCTATTTATTATAGAAAAAATCATCTGTAAATTACGTATCTGTTTATTATAGAAAAATCATCTGTAAATTACATATCTGTTCATTATAGAAAAATCATCTGTAAGTTACGTATGTTTATTACAGAAAAATCATCTGTAAATTACGTATCTGTTTATTATAGAAAATCATTTGCAAATTACATATCTATTTATTATGGAAAATCATCTGCAAATTACGTATCTGTTTATTATAGAAAAATCATCTGTAAATTATGTATCTGTTTATTATAGAAAAATCATTTGCAAATTACGTATTTGTTTAATACAGAAAAAAATCATTTGTAAATTACGTATCTGTTTATTACAAAAAATCATTTGCAAATTATGTATCTGTTTACTATAGAAAAATCACCTATAAATTACATATCTGTTTACTGTAGAAAAATGATCTGTAAATTACATATCTGTTATTACAGAAAAATCATCTGTAAATTACATATCTGTTTATTACAGAAATATCATCTGTAAATTACATATCTGTTTATTATAGAAAAATCATCTGTAAATTACGTATGTTTATTACAAAAAATCATCTGTAAATTACATATCTGTTTATTACAGAAAAATCATCTGTAAATTACATATCTGTTTATTATAGAAAAAATCATCTGTAAATTACATATCTGTTTATTATAGAAAAATCATCTGTAAATTACGTATCTGTTTATTTTAGAAAATCATTTGCAAATTACATATCTATTTATTATAGAAAATTATGTGCAAATTACCTGCAAATTACGTATCTATTTATTATAGAAAAAATCATCTGTAAATTACGTATCTGTTTATTATAGAAAAATCATCTGTAAATTACATATCTGTTCATTATAGAAAAATCATCTGTAAATTACGTATGTTTATTACAGAAAAATCATCTGTAAATTACGTATCTGTTTATTATAGAAAATCATTTGCAAATTACATATCTATTTATTATAGAAAATCATCTGCAAATTACGTATCTGTTTATTATAGAAAAATCATCTGTAAATTATGTATCTGTTTATTATAGAAAAATCATTTGCAAATTACGTATTTGTTTAATACAGAAAAAAATCATTTGTAAATTACGTATCTGTTTATTACAAAAAATCATTTGCAAATTATGTATCTGTTTACTATAGAAAAATCACCTATAAATTACATATCTGTTTACTGTAGAAAAATGATCTGTAAATTACAGATCTGTTTATTATAGAAAAATCATCTGTAAATTACAGATCTGTTTATTATAGAAACATAATCTATAAATTACATATCTGTTTACTGTAGAAAAATCATCTGTAAATTACAGATCTGTTTACTGTAGAAACATAATCTATAAATTACATATCTGTTTACTGTAGAAAAATCATCTGTAAATTACAGATCTGTTTACTGTAGAAAAATCATCTGTAAATTACATATCTGTTTATTATAGACAAGTCATCTGTAAATTGCGTATCTGTTTATTATAGAAAAATCATCTGTAAATTACAGATCTGTTTATTATATGTTTGGAGATCTATACAATATTCTGTTGAGTGACATAACAAGATTTGTGTCATTGACCCCCCCCCCCACCCCAAACACACACACAAACCAAACCAAACCAAACCAAAAAGCACACCAGTTCACAGGTGTCAGGTAAATCTCTAGTGTAATAACTAATTATAAACGAAACGGAAAAGATTGTCTCTTGCCATTAACGCGCACACGAACATGGCATTCAGATTTGTCACTAATATTCTCACCAACTGGATGTTTTGCATGCTTTAAATGAGTGTCTTAACAAGTCCAGTTCCTGTCTGCTGTTCTTTTATAATCACTTTCTGATAACTAAAGTATTGCGTCCATTAACAGATTACACACATATTGGTCACATGTTTACTACTGCAAGGCTTTCATCGCACGTCATAGCAGATGACTTAATACACGGACTAAATGTTCGCTTCGATGTATACTTACATTCGCTAATTTCATTCATTAATGAAGGAAGTCATTGACGCATCAAATACACAGTATCATTACCTTTATCAAGTCATTCTACCTACGTCACAAAGATCGGTCTAATATGCGGACGAAAAGATACATCAAAATACATTGATGCAAAATATTTACTCAGTTCGTTGTTTATGAAGAAAGTATTAAAATATGCACCAAAGACACTGTATCATCAGATTTATGGGTCTATTTAAACGTCGTCATTAAAAGTATATTAATGAAAACACTTCGATTTATTTCAGTAGGTAACTATTAAAAAAAAACTAAAAAAATCCCTAATAATAATAATTCAACATTAAAAAAGAGAAAATATAGAAATGTTTAAAAATACTATGACATTCCATGAATCGATTTTAACACCCTTAACATGGTAATAATACTGTGCATTCGATACACCAATTATTTTCTTCATTAATTAATGAAGTAGGATCAGCTGGTTCCTGGAAATACACATTTTTAAAGGATTAAACTGCAAAGTTTACCAATATATTCCTACATACAAAGGAGCATTCTAAAAGTTTGAAGCATAGTGTTTCACTGTTTTATTATTATTATTATTTTACATATAATATCAACCCCAAATATATGAATGTTTCCATATATTTCAATCCTTCAATGAAAAATACTAAACTACATTCTTGTTTACAATCTGTGTAGCAGTCCCATTAAAATACCAGAGAACTGTTAGTCAATATAAAGATGTAATTAAAATTTAAAGTATGATATTACGTTTACTTTTTAGAAGGAAAATTAATAAATATATATATATATTTATATATATATATATTTTTTAAACTGCCCCTTTAACTGAAATAACGTTCAACGTTAGCAGAGCACATTTGCAAGGATTTATCCAGAATATTTCCATGTCTGATGGGATTGGAAAAATCAGTACGAGTAAATCATAAGACTGGTAGGTACTGGGTACAGGTACCGGCTCCCACCCAGAGCGAGTTTTAACGACTCAGTGAGTAAGACATCTACACCCTCTTCTCTCTCACTAACCACTACCAGCCAGCCCTAATAGCTGAGGTATGTGTCCAGGACAGCGTGCTTGAACCTTAATTGGATATAAGCACGAAAATAAGTTGAAATGAAATGATGACGTACACCACTCTTAAAGTAAGTTATTGGAATACACATAAGTAAGTAAATAAATAAATAAATAAATGTTTAGTTTAGTACAGAAATTGGGAATTTTCAGTGCCACTCTCTTTTGGGAAGGGGCCTATATTTGGAACCCCAGAACGCTTGGATAAATCCCTATTTCGTAACGTGTTTCATATAATTTGTTACATTTTTCCAACATCGCTGTAATGAACTAGTAATTTCTGTGTATATCAATGACAGTCATTCCAAGTGTACACGACAGATTTGCACAACTTTTTATTGCAACAGTACAACTGGCCCTGTACTTAGTAATGATAAGCATAATCCTTGTTAATGTCACAACCAGTGGCAGTTTTAGTGAGATAAGGAACTGTTTGTTCATTTATTTATGTTTCGCAAGCACCGCACGGGCATTTTATTTCTACAACAGTGTCAACATTGACTGCTCTGTCAGGCGATGCAGCCATGCTATCTTTGGAAACAAAACATCCACAACATTTACTTTTAACTCCTAATGCTTCTTCGAATTAGGAAACGGCAACGTTTTCAAACTTTCTACTATGCTGAATGGTCTTTGATGTAAGTCGTGGTGGGCAAAGCAAATTATGGACCAATGTCCTCATATTTCTGTTGACCGTGTATTTACAGATGTTTCCAAAATTCTCTTTGATCCATAACGTATTGTTTCCTTGACCTCTGGTTGCCTCCTCTTTAAAAGATATCTTGTCATCAGACACTTCTACAAGCTGAAATTACCACAGATCTATACCTTAGAAGTACATTATACAAGTGAATTGATACTACACAACATATAATCTTTGCATAATTAATTTTGAAATAAGAAAATTGTAATGTGCTGCTGCCACTCAACATAGGCAGTGGTTTTCTTAAGAGTCAATAATAAAAACAAATACATAGCAAATCATCCATTAAAATAGCAGCCAGTTTTTTTGTCATTATGAAGATGCAATTCAGTTTCTAAGTGTGATGTTACATATTAACCCTTATTGAACTTATAAAGAGTAATAAATGAAATAATTTGGATATAATATTTGTGTGGTTCATATACTAGTAATTTACAGTATAATCTCTCCAATTCACAAGAAAAGTTAACAAATGTTGTAACTTTGAGACTGCCCCTAACTGAAGTAAATATAAGAGCATCATTTTAAAGACTTTTGGAACTTAATGGCAGCTCTGAAGAAACGTTGTTTTAGCAAGCTACAATTCCAACTGTCTTCTTATCCATTAAACATTTGTATTCCATTGAAACTGCCAAGTAGTTATGGTCTAAGGCGACAGCTCGGATTCCGGCTGGAGCAAGTGTTTTTAAATAGGGTAGTCTTGGAACTTTTATTCTGAAACATATTTTACAGAAACCATTTTGTTTTACTTTTATTTTATGTTTATGTTCAATAACTAGTTACGGTTTAAGCACACTGTCCTGGACAAACAATGTGGCTGCTTTGACATCCTTCCCAAAACCAAGGTTAATGTTATGAAACTGATAGAAGAAAATTTTAAACACTGAGTGATTCGATTTCAGTACCAATCATCCTACATCTAATCATTGTGCCACCGAGGCGGTATGCCAGTATTTTTTTAAAAATAACTGACTGATGCAAGTAATTAAAGATTCTTAAACGCAAATATTGGTATTGCCACACTGCAACTATAGTTTCTATAATTTGCAAGTGACAAGAAATTTATTATAATATTTATTGCAAGTAAGAAACAGTATGCACAATATTATATTACAAAAATATTCTTACCGGCCAATTTAAAATGATATTTCTGGTATTCTCTTGTATTTTATCTTCCGATCTTTTGAGGAATCTCGGATAATAGAGTTGTGGTTCATTATTCCTCCCCATCACTTCAGTGAGATGTCTCTTCTTCACGGGCTGCCTTTGTGTGCATTGGCTTGATGACATTTTTACAAAACCTGAAAGGTGCAGATAAACACAAGAGACTGAATTCATAATTTTTTTTTATTCCAAACAGTATTTTATCTTCACTTGTGCACACATGTTGTCCAGCAGTATTACTATTTTATTTTCATGTGCACACATTCAAGTCAAATTTTATTTAGTTTTCCATTGCTTACCACAGTCCTATCTGAACCTAATGAACATCTATTTATAAAACACGGACGGTGATTTTACTAAATGATTATTAAATGTATTGGTTATATACAAAGAGTCAGTGTCACCATCACTTGGCAAATTATGTGGGTTTTTTAAATGCATGTAACATATTGAAAGAGATTAACATCAAGAAAAAAGAGGCAAAACAGAAGGTCATGCAAGTTTAATCATAAGTCAAATTCTTACCCGAGTGCATATCATTTCGGTATTTATCACATACCTATTTAATCTTATTATGGTCATAAAGACATTTATTACATACCTATTCAATCTTACTATAGTGATAAAGACATTTATTACATACCTATTCAATCTTACTGTGGCGATAAAGACATTTATTACATACCTATTCAATCTTACTGTGGCGATAAAGACATTTATTACATTCCTATTCAATCTTACTGTGGCGATAAAGACATTTATTACATTCCTATTCAATCTTACTATGGCGATAAAGACATTTATTACATACCTATTCAATCTTACTATGGCGATAAAGACATTTATTACATACCTATTCAATCTTACTATGGCGATAAAGACATTTATTACATACCTATTCAATCTTACTATGGCGATAAAGACATTTATTACATACCTATTCAATCTTACTATGGCGATAAAGACATTTATTACATTCCTATTCAATCTTACTATAGTGATAAAGACATATACAGCATACCTATTCAGATAAAGACATTTATTAAATACCTAGTCAATCTTACTATGGCGATAAAGACATTTATTACATTCCTATTCAATCTTACTATAGTGATAAAGACATATACAGCATACCTATTCAGATAAAGACATTTATTAAATACCTAGTCAATCTTACTATGGCGATAAAGACATGTATAGCATACCTATTCAGATAAAGACATTTATTACATACCTATTCAATCTTACTATAGTGAAAAAAGTATTTTGAAACTGTGTGATAAATTTATTTTGTATCGCTCATAATATTATGTGCGATGTTGGACCATATTTTCGAAGCCATCTTAGCGCTACGAAATCGTAAAACCATCGTAGGTTGGGACGTCACTACAGCACACGCCATTTCCTGCACATGCGCCTGAAAGGGCACAGTTATACTAAAACTAAATTGAAAAGGGCAGCTTTTCCAGGTGCAGGCGACTGCGACCTACGAAGTAGCCTTCGACTCTGAAGAAGCTGCCCTGTTATTGACGACTCACCCAGTCGGGCTGATAGCTGATATCACAATCCATTACACTTACTCTTCATCAAGTTCCAGTCTGAAAACGTCCTTTGGCATGGCATGTTGACGATACCCGATGTATGAAAACAGTCATTAAATTACTGACCTCTTAACCCTTTGACTGCTATACAGAGGCGGATCATGAAAATCCATTTAGGGGGGCCCCAATGACATGACGCGGAATGCCAAGGGAACTTTGGGGAAGGTTTGGAACGTGATCGTAAATATTTTTTTTTTAATATGTAATAAAATTATAACTGTCGCAAAATTTAGGGGGGCCTGCCCCCTCTAGATCCGCCTCTGCTATAGTTAGTTTGTTTCGTTTAACGACACCACTAGAACACATTGGTTTATTAATTATTGGTGCTTGGATGTCAAACATTTGGTAATTTTGACATACTCTTGCAGAGAGAACCCGCTACATTTTTCTCATCCCACCCTTTCTGCTAATGGAAAAATGTAGCGGGTTTCCTCTGATGACTACAAGTCAGAATTAGCAAATGTTTGACATCCAATAACCGATGTTTAATTAATCAATGTGTTCTAGTTGTGCATTTAAACAAAACAAAGTTTAATACGTCATGTGCACTGCTCGTAGAATGTCGTGTCCAAAGCGGTCATAGGCCAAGATTCTGATGCGCTGGTTTATTCAGAGCTAGGAAACCCAGAGAAGATCAAATGCTCAGATAAAAAGAATCCTCGTTATCTGACAGTAAATTTTATTCGAAGGCAGTGTTGCTGGTAGGTGAAGGGCGAGGCGGAAGATATCGATGACCTATAATGAAATAGAACTGCCACCGACATAACGACATAATTTAAAGAAAAAGAAGTTTTACGACAAAATGGTATATTTCTAGGCATTTTATCAATATAACGATTATAATTAAGCCAACAGTGTGAAAATGTATCATAATATGCTATACAAACTAACCCTATTAACCCTAATCCTAGCCTTAAACCAAAGGCAAACACTAATTGGGAATTCCCCAGTAATTTGGATTGTTCATGCTTTGCGATGCTCCGATAGATCTATATATATGTTTGACGTCCAATAGCCGATGATAAGATAAAAAATCAATGTGCTCTAGTGGCGTCGTTAAATAAAACAAACTTTACTTTTTACTATTCAAATTAGTAAGCACTACACAGTAGAGGCCCATGTACAAGAGGCTCTTTCAGGGATTCGTCTTTATAAACTAAACTATATAATGTTCCACACAATAGTAGCATAAACTGCAACATAATAAAAATACAGTTGAAGTCCGTTGGCTCGAACCCCGTCGGTGCCCAAGAAAGGGTAGTTTGACCTAACCATTCGGTTGACATCGTGTAACTCGGGACTATTCGGGTGTATTCGGGTGTATCCGAGCCTCCAGAGTTCGACCCAACGAGATTCTACTGTATTATAGATTTCTGTGACTTTATTTGCACTATGACTTTCTTCCCGAGACTTGTTTCCTGGAATCCATTTGACATCCATCAGCTTAATTAGATTGCAACATAATTCGCAGGTGCATTCTAAGTACATCATAGCCAGCTGTGGTTGAAAGAAAGGTTACCTCGATATGATATAACCACTTTTTTCTGATCGTATTTAGTGAGAATACATTTAGTGATATTTATGTCCATCAAATTGACTGGAGTTTTCAAGAACACGACTAGTTGTATAACCATCTTACACCATAAGCGTCTGTAGATGCCAGCATATTTGGGGGATATTAATTTGTCTTTGAAATAGGTGGAGGAGGTGGATAACACATAGTCTTGTCAAGTCAGCTTCAAAGTCGGGGAACAGTGTTCGTTCCCAATTCCGACGGCAGTATCAATGTATGCTATACGACTAACCTGTTTAAGTAAATAAACACATTGACGGATCCAAGGGTAGGGTGGGGTGCTACATGATCACTCTCCTCCCATTACATGTGCCTTTTTTAATCACGTTAAAAAAATCCATCATCAGAAATTTGCAGCACTAAATTTTCATGAAAACGCCTCGTTAAACATCTCCATTTCAAAAGTTTCCAAAGAACATGTTAAAGATACTCTCTCTCTCTCTCTCTCTCTCTCTCTCTCTCTCTCTCTCTCTCTCTCTCTCTCGTCCGTCCGTCCGTCCGTCCGTCCCTCTCTCTCTCTCTCTCTCTCTCTCTCTCTCTCTCTCTCTCTCTCTCTCTCTCTCTCTCTCTCTCTCTCTCTCTCTATCTCTCTCTCTCTGTCTCTCAAAGAAATTTGCCTTTCTTAGAATGTTGTGACCTCCTTTATAAAGTCCTGGATCCGCTCCTGAAACACGTCTCACAAAAAATAGGTTGTCTTAATGATCTGATAGCTGCCTGAAGCCAGTCTTGGAGTATATATGGTGGCGTGGCAGTAAATTAGCAGGTGTTTTTTTTTTTTTTTTTAATTTAAAAAAACACCCAAAACTTTGTTTAACAGAGATTCAACACTTAATGAGTTCTCAATTTCGGATTTTTATTGACCAATTCAGTTTAGCTTACAAATGAGGATTCAAATGCCTTTGATTAACAGAATTATAACAATACAATATGATCAAAACACTTCAGAACACCGAGTCCATTTGGCTGTCTAATGAAGCGGCGAGCTGAGCGCTCCGGGGAAGCGAGCCTTCATGAGGGCAGAAATATATTCCTTGATCAGCGGTAACGACGCAGAAAATCACGTGTCGTTACGCCATTTCAGACGCAGACGAGAGTACGCTTAGACACGTACAGGACGTACAAGTGGATTCAACAACTGTTTGATGTCATTAAGTCTAAGATACCTACTCGAGAGTTGCTTCAGCGATCTTATTTACCACCGTAATTGGTAGACCTCCAACCAATGCCAGCCAAATTTGCTGTAGTTATTCGTAAGGCAGTTATGTGAGTTGTAATCGAAGTGATAATAATTTTGTATTTCAAACAGAAATTCATGCAACCGAACCATTTCTGGACTTCTGTATGGACATATTTGTCTTTTATTAAAAAGTTAAATATAAACAAACCGCCCAAGTATGTAATTTAGTTTTTACATCCTTTTAAACAAACTTGTCTTTTTTCAAGTTAAATATAAACAAACCGCCTTATGCAAAAAAAAACAAAAAACAAAAAAACTCAACCTATTGCCTCCTCTAAAGGGACATTCCCGAGTTTTCTGCAATTTCTAAGATGTTATCGACTAACGAACGAAATTATTTGAACACAAAATCCAGTTTGGACTTCTTAGAAATATTTAGACGACCAGAAACACATTGAATATACAGACACTGTTATTCTAAACAAGAACATATATTTAATATGTAAGTTTAATCGTGGATATATTTTATTGATCGGAAACATCTTACCATGGAGCAAACTCAGGAATATCCCTTTAAATACTTTTGTTTTCTTAAAGACGTTCAGATAAAGAGAACTTCACGCAACCAAACTAAACCATTTTTGAACTTTTGCATGGACATATTTGTCTCTTTGTTTGTAGTTAAATGTACACAAACAAACTTATGTAAATATTTTTTGCATCCTTTAAAGAAAGAAATGTTTTATTTAACGACGCACTCAACACACTTTATTTACGGTTATATGGCGTCAGGCATATGGTTAAGGACCACACACATTTTGAGAGGAAACCCGCTGTCGCCACTACCTGGGCTACTCTTTCTGATTAGCAGCAAGGGATCTTTTATTCGCGCTTCTCACAGGCAGGATAACACAAACCATGGCCTTTGTTGAACCAGTTATGGATCACTGATCGGTGCAAGTGGTTTACACCTACCCATTGAGCCTTGCGGAGCACTCACTCAGGGTTTGGAGTCGGTATCTGGATTAAAAATCCCATGCTTCGACTGGGATCCGAACCCAGTACCTACCTGCCTGTAGACCGATGGCCTAACCACGACGCCACGGAGGCCGGTTTGCATCCTTTAAATACTTTTATTGCTAAAGTCGGTATGTATAAAAATTTAAATAAAGTCCAGATAGCCGAGTTGTGTGAAAGAGAACGCAAACATGGGGCTTAATTCACAAAGCTCGCTTAGGCTCTGACAGACAACAAAGCATCCTCTTTGCAAGTCTTTTAGCATTGCGCTGCGATATCGCAAAGTTGCGAGAGTTTAGTGAATTAGGTATCTGATCCTTAAAGGTCCAGGCTTATCGAAAACATAATTCACTATTGTTTGGTATCTACGTATACCTTTTACAATATATATGAAGTATCAATAAAACAAATTCCAAAACGTTTAACCCTTTTTAATATATTCGCAATAAAATGGCGCGTTTTTCACATCGCTTGCCAAATCACACCTCGACTCCACGAACTAAGTCACGTGACGTTGTGACGCGCTATGCGGCATACTATGAAAGCATTATTGTGCACAGCTTTTCACTCCTGTCCTGGACGGAGAAGACGGCCGAGGCCGGCTCTTGTGCCCAAGACAGGTGTGCGCTACAACAGCTTGCTCTGAATGTGCACGTAAAGCCCTATGACCTGACCTGACCAGCCTTTTACACCTGACCTGACCTGACCTTTTCACACATTTGATATGGAACACGTTTTTTTTTTTTTTAAACGCGAAAATGTTATTCCAGTGAATTGAATTGTTTGTATGGAATATTCTTTTGGAGATATTTTTACATTTGTAGTTTTCAAATGTAAAATACGGTGAACCATTGTTTGGTGTTTGGATGTATCAAAGCTGCAGTTTTTCCGAACTTTAGACAAACCGACAATCACAGGGTTTGCATGGAAGCAGTTCTTAAACCGAACCCGTGCGTAATGGAATTGACCGTTACGATGGGATAGGATCTGCAGTGGCCACTTAATCCCTGGGGATTACAATTATTTAAGCTGGTCAATAAGTATGCCACCTAAACTTTTTGTTTAAACTTATTCCCACCGGCACAAGTTCTACGATTGCGCCAGCTAAAGCAAACAAGAAACCACGACGAGCGCCAGCTAAACTAGAGCTCAAAAGTGTGAGTTACAAGTTGGACACACACACACACACACACACACACACAGAGAGAGAGAGAGAGAGAGAGAGAGAGAGAGAGAGAGAGAGAGAGAGAGAGAGAGAGAGAGAGAGAGAGAGAGAGAGAGAGAGGAGGAGGGAGAGAGGGCGAGAGGTAGCAGTGTAAAAAAAAAAAGAAAAAAAAAAGTGGTGCAGCTCGAGGTTGCCACTCTTCTTTCAAATTCAATTATGAAGGACATTTTCACAGATACAAATATAACCCACAAAAGTGCCTTTGAAATGTGGTACGGCCATGCGCCGCCCCTGCAGTGGCGTAGTGGGGGGGGGGGGGGGGGGGGGGAAGAGCACCCCATCAAACGTTTTTTGCTTAAACTATTAAATTTTATTTAATCATACATACACATGTATATACATAGTGTGGCTTGTCCGCCAGCCCCCACCCCAATATAAACTCCTAGCTACGCCAGTGGAGGGTACTAAGCCTCGAACGATAAAAATATGGGGCTAGTATTTCATAATTAAATACAAACGTGTGTGTGTGTGTGTGTGCTTTGAACAACCTGTCTCTGACTTGTACCCCCCCCCCCACACACACACACACGAGAATACAACCCACATTTAGGACACTTGAAAAACACTATATCATTTTCAAAATCAATTAAAGTATATTTGTGTTTAACGGCACCACTAGAGCACATTGATTGTTACTTATCGACTATTGGATGTCAAACATTTGGTAATTTTAACATGACTTAAGAGAGGAAACCTGCTACATTTTTCCATTAGTAGCAAAGAATCTTTTATATGCACCATCCCAGACAAATTGCCCAATGGGCCAGACGAGGATCGATCCCAAACTGACCATGCATCAAGCGAGCGCTTTGTCACTGGACTACGTTCAGTATATGTATATCATTTTCAACCACATAAAAAAAAAGTCATTTATCTTCTTAGAAACAAAAATAAATGTGACTAATCATAATTGGACACAAGAGCATGTATGTATATATACAATATTTGTATTAATCATGTAGGTTACATTACGTGTTATTTCAGGGTAAACCGACAAATGCTGTGTGATGGAGTGATATCAAATCCTCTATCTTGAACTCTAACATTCCCAGCTTTCTATGTTCCAACTTTAATCGACCAGACATTGAAGAAGCCATAGCTACACAATTTTCCACATTTGCACCTAAAACAGAAAATTGATGTTTGTGTTAACATTCAGTTGAAATTATTTTTTGGCACTGAAGATGTTATATAAAAGGCACTCATGTGTCAACAACTAACACACTTGCACGTGTAGTCCAAAAGTCTTTATTAAAATACGAAGTGAAGTAATATGGAATGACTAAATTGGTACATTGTTTAATTGACGGCTATTAGTGATGTTCTAGTGAAGGATTATAATCGAAAATTTATAAGTTTGGTTCTACCAATATGATAATAGATCATAAAAATCCAAACTTAATTGTGTGTGTGTGTGTGTGGGGGGGGGGGGGGGGTGTTAACGGTTAAGTGTTCCTACCGTTCAGATGATGGAATCAATGTAAATATGTTGGGGTTGATATTTGGTTTCATGTGCACATAAAGAAACTTAAATTAAATAGTTATTAAACTAAATATAATGTGTATCAAGTAGTATATAAATCATGTAAATATATATTCCAATGAAACTGTTAACAATCTTGTCCTGTTTTCTTTTGTACAATGTATTATTCATTATAAATAATGAAATCTGCATGTTGCCAAGTTACTCTACTTGTATTGTTACTAATATACTAGGCAACTATTCTCAGATGTCACCCACCCAAATGTTAATTTTTGAACAAATTGGCTACACAAAACCATTTCTTTTGATGGTGGAACTACAATGACCCATAATAAAATAATAAACAAAAAGCATTTCCAGTTTTTGAGCGATTGTGGTAGCCTACATGTGTAAAATGCACACACGACAATAGGTAACGATTGGAAATGCCTAGACGGGGATATTTTGTCTCAAAATGTGACCCTATATTGCCTATAAATTAATTTAGAATGGAAAAATAAACAAATTTGACAATATATGCCATCTCTATAATTAAGATCTGTTCCAAATTTATCTTACCAACTTTCAAGATCGGTAAGTAGTGTTTCGCCATCTGGGTCATTTTCGTTTACCACTTCTATACGTAGTCATTTGGATCGATGGAGCATCGTTGTTGTATTCCGGATCAAATTGATAAGGAAATACCCCTAACGGATTTTATCCTTCTTTGTCACCAATCGAGATACCATTAGAGTAGATTGACAAATGTGATAAAACCAAAATGTCCAAACTAGCGTCTGTTAAGAATCGGCTGTTTTTCGAAAAATAATTCTCTGCTCGCCAACAGAATGAGTGGAAACGCCGCATGCTACGTCACAGGTCTGAGGCGGGTCAAACCGACTGAGCAGTAGGTTTTTTCCTCCAAGCGTTTTACAAAAAGTCACTTTATTAATAAATATTTGATTATTTAAAAAAAAAAAAAAAAAATTGTATACTGTGTATTAATAATGTACCATAAGCCTGGACCTTTAAAGACATTTGGTTGTCTTATATACAACTGTTTAGTATTTCTGACTCACTCTTAATTTTCTTGCTTTAATTTGCACATCTAGAAATTCCAGTGTATAATGATTAGTTGAATTGTTCTGAATTGTCACATTTCTTGATGATTCAGTATGATATATTTTAAAGTTATTTATCATCAGAATTTTGGCGCGTGAAACGGACACACATAGACTCGGTCTGGAGATTCCAGGTTGCCAAGTCAGCAGGATTCAGTATTTCGCGAATCCCAGATTTTAAGGTGGAACCGTGAGCTTATAATATGGGACCATCAAATATCTACATTACATTTTTTTAAAAGATTCTGGTGGAATCCTTTTAAAAAAACCACTAAACCCCCCCCCCCCCCCCCCCCCCCCCAAAAAAAAAAACCCCCAACCCCCCACCCTTCTGGAGATTCGATAAAAGGTAAAACTTCAACATACACGTCTTCCATTACGATACCATAATTAGACCTTCTGTAATATTTGGGATACACACTAACACACTGAATGCACGGCAATGAATAATCTAAGCAAGAAACTGTAAACGTCTAACCAGAAGTACCATACAACATCAGTCAGTTGACCACGTACCTTAAATACAGATATAAGCACGAAAGTGGAATCCAAGCGCATTTACAGGAATTTTAGCAGAAGAGGTGGGTGTTTAGACTGTGGCGTCCGAAGTTTATACGGGCGTGACGTAGCCCAGTGGTAAAGCGCTCGCCTGGTGCGCGGTCGTTTTCGAATCGATACCCATCGGTGGGCCCATTGGGCTATTTCTCGTTCCAGCCAGTGAACCACAACTGGTGTAACAAAGGCCGTGGTATGTGGTCCCATGAAGACCCATAAAAGATCCCATGCTGCTAATCAGGAAGAGTAGCCCATTGCGTGGCAGCAACGGGTTTCCTCTCATTAACTAATATGTCTGACGCCATATAACCGTAATTAAAATGTGTTGAGTGCGTCTTTAAATAAAACATTCCTTCCTTCCTTCCGAAGTGTATATGGGGGTCGAGTCATGCTCCCACGGAAAATATATAGAAAAAAAAGATAATTTGCTTGAGCTGAGAGGGGTTTTGATCCCGAAAGTTCCCTGCACACGAGTCTGGCATCATTAACTGGTGCGGGCAAGCATATCAACAGGTTATATTATATAGACAATGACTAAAGTATTTCTTACGGGCATAATAGCGGGGATAATATAACACATTACTAGGTAATTGCAGGTTTGTCGATGATTATACTTGTAATTCACATTCATTTGGTATTCCAAACGTTGCTACTGCATCGCCCGTAATCCTAAACGTTGACAAAGGAAACTCCATATCGATCCACGAAGCAATTTTTCAGTTTTCAGTTTGGCAACTCACATTTCTAATACGGAAGGAAGGAAATGTTTTATCTAACAACACACTCAACACATTTTATTAACGGTTATATGGCGTCGGACATATGGTTAAGGACCACACAGATATTGAGGGAGGAAACCCGCTATCGCCACTTCATGGGCTACTCTTTTCGATTAGCAGCAAGGGATCTTTTATATGTAACATCCCAGATAGGATAACACATACCACGGCCTTTGGTATACCAGTCGTGGTGCACTGGCTGGAGCGAGAAATAGCCCAATGGGTCCACCAACGGGGATCGATCCTAGACCGACCGCGCATCAAGCCAACGCTTTACCATTGGGCTACGTCCCGCCCCACATCCGGATTGGTGTCTTACGTTCACATGATTTAACATCAGCACCAAAACGAACTTGCGTTCAGTAACAAACCATAAGCGTACGAAACGAAAGGTCACGGGATCAACTGCGCCTTCCCCCCACCCCATCCAGTGCTGCTGCAGATCTTCGAATTCGGGCAAAAACGATGGAAACATTCGAGCTGGCCTGAAACCTTTTCAACCTGCATTTTGCAATATTAGTTGTAATCCATGTAAAATGGGTAGTAATTCGTTTGCAAACCTATTTAGTTGGAGTTGTCTACAAAAATGGGAACCTGTACGCGTATTATACAAAAATGGGAACCTGTACGCGTATTATACAAAAATGGGAACCTGTACGCGTATTATACAAAAACGGGTGCGGGGGAGGGTGGACGGGATCTAGCTCAGTCAGCAAAGCATTCGCCTGACGTGATTGCGTCGTAGGATCAATTCACCTCAGTGGATCCATTGTGCGAGTGGGTTTTTTCTCTCTCCCAACCAGTGCCCTACGACTGGCAGTTCAAAGGTCATGATATGTGCTGTGGTTACCACAGTTGTGGAGAACTCACTGGAACGAGAAATAGTCCAATGAGCCCACCAACGGGGATCGATCCTATAGCCCCGTAATACGGTGCACAGCTGACTGCATCCGGATTACTGTCTTATGTCCGTGTGATTTGACACCTGGACCAAAACGGGGACCGATTTTATATCCCAGATATATCGCGCATCAGACGAGTGTTTTACTATTAATCAGGATACGTCCTGCTCCTAACTAATTATGTTGGACCGTCAGAATAACAAAATCCTGTCCTTTGTTGAGTACCCACATTTGCTGCTATCAAAAACGTCTATTTCGTGTCTAGTGGAAAACTGTCGAATCAAGTGCTTTCGCAGCAATATATCACCAGTGATATTCCGAGACGGTCTTTACAAGTGAAAGACAGATGGAAACAAGTTTTAAGTCGGCAATTTCCTCCACTAAATTTACGAGCATGTATGATCGTAGGCGGAAATGAGAACTTGGCGTGCACAGAATATACAGGTTCCAAAACCATCGAGACTTATCTTCAGTAAGATTTGAGCATTAACAAGACTATTTTCTGCGAGATTCGAGTCTTAATTATGTTAACTAATATGTCACTCTGGTAGTCATGCTGGAATCTCAGTGAATTATGTCCCTGTCGTGTTGTGACGTATTTCCGCCAGACTACAATAATAATAATTTTTTTTTTTAAAAACAGCCGATAGCTTGACTGATAGAACCGGCCTCGGTGATACAGTGATTAAGCCATCGAACTTAAGGCTGGTAGGTACCGAATTCGCATTCCGCTACCGGCTCCCACCCAGGGCGAGTTTAACAGCTCTATGGCTAGGCGCCTTCCGCTACCGGCTCCCACCCAGGGCGAGTTTAACAGCTCAATGGCTAGGCGCCTTCCCCTACCGGCTCCCACCCAGGGCGAGTTTAACAGCTCTATGGCTAGGCGCCTTCCCCTACCGGCTCCCACCCAGGGCGAGTTTAACAGGTCTATGGCTAGGCGCCTTCCCCTACCGGCTCCCACCCAGGGCGAGTTTAACAGCTCAATGGCTAGGCGCCTTCCCCTACCGGCTCCCACCCAGGGCGAGTTTAACAGCTCAATGGCTAGGCGCCTTCCCCTACCGGCTCCCACCCAGGGCGAGTTTAACAGCTCAATGGTTAGGCACCTTCACCTACCGGCTCCCACCCAGGGCGAGTTTAACAGCTCAATGGTTAGGCGCCTTCACCTACCGGCTCCCACCCAGGGCGAGTTTAACAGCTCTATGGCTAGGCGCCTTCACCTACCGGCTCCCACCCAGGGCGAGTTTAACAGCTCAATGGCTAGGCGCCTTCCCCTACCGGCTCCCACCCAGGGCGAGTTTAACAGCTCAATGGTTAGGCGCCTTCCGCTACCGGCTCCCACCCAGGGCGAGTTTAACAGCTCTATGGCTAGGCGCCTTCCGCTACCGGCTCCCACCCAGGGCGAGTTTAACAGCTCAATGGCTAGGCGCCTTCCGCTACCGGCTCCCACCCAGGGCGAGTTTAACAGCTCTATGGCTAGACGCCTTCCGCTACCGGCTCCCACCCAGGGCGAGTTTAACAGCTCAATGGTTAGGCGCCTTCACCTACCGGCTCCCACCCAGGGCGAGTTTAACAGCTCTATGGCTAGGCGCCTTCCGCTACCGGCTCCCACCCAGGGCGAGTTTAACAGCTCAATGGCTAGGCGCCTTCCGCTACCGGCTCCCACCCAGGGCGAGTTTAACAGCTCTATGGCTAGGCGCCTTCCGCTACCGGCTCCCACCCAGGGCGAGTTTAACAGCTCAATGGCTAGGCGCCTTCCGCTACCGGCTCCCACCCAGGGCGAGTTTAACAGCTCAATGGCTAGGCGCCTTCCCCTACCGGCTCCCACCCAGGGCGAGTTTAACAGCTCTATGGCTAGGCGCCTTCCGCTACCGGCTCCCACCCAGGGCGAGTTTAACAGCTCAATGGCTAGGCGCCTTCCGCTACCGGCTCCCACCCAGGGCGAGATTAACAGCTCAATGGCTAGGCGCCTTCCGCTACCGGCTCCCACCCAGGGCGAGTTTAACAGCTCAATGGCTAGGCGCCTTCCGCTACCGGCTCCCACCCAGGGCGAGTTTAACAGCTCAATGGCTAGGTGCCTTCCCCTACCGGCTCCCACCCAGGGCGAGTTTAACAGGTCTATGGCTAGGCGCCTTCCCCTACCGGCTCCCACCCAGGGCGAGTTTAACAGCTCAATGGCTAGGCGCCTTCCCCTACCGGCTCCCAGCCAGGGCGAGTTTAACAACTCATTGGTTAGGTGCAAGGCCACTACACCGACTTCTCTGTCACTAACAACTATACCACTGAAGAAACCCACTGTCCTGAACAGACAGTCCAGATAGCTGAGGTATGTGCCCAGTACAGAGAGTCCTGAACTCAAGTTTTATAATTACGGCCTAGCAGTCGATCTTGAAATGCGTACGCAGTATTTTCTATCTTTAAGACCGATTGCTTAACCATACCGGTCCTAACAAATCCAATGTGAAAAGTTTGTTTTGTATAATTAACGTTTATCAAACATTTGATAATTCTGACACAGCAGGTGTCACATGGCCCCCCCCCCCCCCCCGATCACACCGTTTTCCCCACCACCGTATATATTCCTGTCGCCCTGATTTTAATTAGATCGTGCGGTTGTCTATCCTCCAAAATGAGTGCCCCCAATATAAAGTCCTGGCTACACCAATGGGATCTTTTATATTTCCTCGAATTGAACTTGTAACATATTCAGTGACCTTTTATATACCAGTCCTGGGTCAGGGAAGAAAGGAAATGTTTTTTTTAACGACATACTCAACACATTTTATTTACGGTTATATGGCGTCAGACATATGGTTAAGGACCACACAGATATTGATAGACAAAACCCGCTGTCGCCACTTCATGGGCTACTCTTTTCGATTAGCAGCAAGGGATCTTTTATATGCACCATCTCACAGACAGGATAGTACATACCACGACCTTTGTTCCACCAGTTGTGGAGCACTGGCTGTAACGAGAAATAGCCCAGTGAGTCCACCGACAGGGATCCATCCTAGACCGACCGCGCATCAAGTGAACGCTTTAGCACTGGGCTACGTCCCGCCCCTCCTAGGTCAGGGCTTCTCACGGACCCCCCCCCCCCCCCCCCCAAGAAACCCCGAACCCCCCGAATTGAGGGTATTCAATCCTACGACACAAGCACCCCAGGCAAGCATTCAACTGACTGAGCTAGATCTCGCTCCAAATCCAAGATGGCGACACAGATGTATGGCCTCAGATGACAGTTATGTCCGCGGAAGTAGTCTGCGGTTTGACTGTGCTTAATTCAGGACAGACACTTTGAATTGGCAACTATTAGACTGAAGTTGACAGGGGAGAGCATGTAGTTTGCAAACATATGTAACTTGTTGACACTGAAGACTTTTTTGTGGCAATTCTCATGGGCGTACATAGGATTTTGAAAAGGGGGGTTCCAAAATAGATTGCAGAGATATTGGGCATATATTTCTATGTTGAGTTTTGAAAAGGGGGGTTCCAAAATAGATTGCAGAGATATTGGGGATACATTTCTATGTTGAGTAAATATAATAATGTCAGATATCAATGTCAGATATATTAAATTATAAAAAAAGTGATTTCATGGGGGGGGGGGGGGTTGGGGAGAAAGAGCTGGACAACAGAGGTGGTCCTTTTCAGGGTATGTTTCCCTCAGGCAGGCAAAAGTGCATTAAAAAAATCATGGGCTTGCTGATATTAATAAACGTGCTATAGCCACTAACGCTATATAGAAACATATAGCGTATATAATTGTGGTCAGTGGCCGTATCAGGAGACCGGTAATATATCTCTGCACGATACATCTTTCATTATTATCTCTAGACAAATCGTGGACAAATCATAATCAGATACCACACAAGACTATTTCTAGCATGAGCATCAAACAGAAGCAATTCCACCAATCTAAACAACAAACCGTCCACTTCCGGTTTACTTGTTCGACGTTTCGTGTTATGACCGGTAATAGGGGATGGCGGCGAATCGTAAAACACCCTTAGCGTCGTAATTGCGGGCCAAAATTCCTCCACTGATGTGTGCGAACTGACTGTAATAACTCACAAGGATTCATTTTCCAAATGAATACGCTTGGCTGTCACGGTTAGGATATATAAGCAGTTAACGCTGATTGAAGCAACTTGTAACAGAAGCGTTTACAATGAATCAATTTGAGTGGCGGTTCCAGGATTGTTCTTTGGGTGAGGTACCACATAATAAAAAGGGCACTAGTTCGACTTTCGGGTTTTAGTGACTTGATGAATATTAATAACCGTATATGAAAGGTCCACGGGAATAACCAGTGATGTCACATTTTTAGTAAGGTGATATATATTTTTTTTTTTAACGTTTACAACTGCTATTGTGTAATATTTATGCCTAAGAAGGCATTATTTACCAACTACGTTTTATGGCCTACCATAATTATAGGTTTTTAATTGTGTGTGTAAATGTGACCTTGACATGCACGACCGTTATACTAATGACTATCTGTTTGGAGAGCATAGGTTATTCCCAGGGACCCTTCATATGATTTATGTATAGGCCCAAAACACAAGCCACAAGCATCAGACGCTACAGTCGGACCGCACGCACACACCGCATTCAGTCTGTACGAGCCTTTAGTCGTGACAGCAGACCTCCACGTGAACACATTTGAGGAGAGTGATTAATTGCTTCCCTAAGTTAGATTATGAGGAGCCATGTAAGATATTACCATATTAATATCATATAAAATCATAGTCTAAGAGGAGTTACAAATTACTCTCGTTGAACTAGTATCAGGTGAGTGATGGTGAGCGAGAGTGATGGCTCCTCTTAAACAGCGTCGATGTCTGTGATAGAAAATGGAGACTACAAGATTACGACCTCATACAAAGTGTATCAATAGTAGATGGGTTACTCATTTTAATATTAACTCGATTTTCCTACTAATATCCTATTACGGTTCAAGCACGTTGCTCCTGACATACACTTCAGTATCTAGGTTGTCTGTGAGAGAAAAAAGTTAATATAGTAGCTTTAATTTTGTCTCCCCGTTGAATCGCTAAAATACTTTACACACACACACACACACACACACACACACACACACACACCCAGATCAGACACTGAACCTCTACAGGGGTGGGAAGACCATCGCGATCGTTTCCATCATGTAAAGAAAAAACCCTTGGGTCCATTTACTATCTGAGATCTGTGATTTAGCGCAAGCAGAGCTGTGTTGTTTGCTCGCGGTGGTCGATACAGCGCTATTATTGAATGCACGCGACTCGTCTTCCTCTGACGATTCGGTTCGATTTCCCGCGTATTTGGTCTTTTGTTCTCAAATACCGTTTTGGCACTTTTCGGAAACGATGAAGAATGAAAATATCAATTTGTGTAACTTGTTCAAAGATTGACAATACAGCGACCAATTGGTATTGCGTGTCAGATAGTTACCGAAATGTAACAGGCAGGCTAATATACACCAAAGCTGAGTTCTGCAGGACCGAGCAGAAAAGCGTTCGGTTAAATGGTTTATAATATGTGCGTCACTTTAAACCTAGCTCGGGTGTCGTCTATCCCTCCCCTGTTTATATGCTGTCATCGCTTTCAGGTTATACCAAATTAATATTACTAAGGATAGATAATTATAACTTGAAATACATAAGAGTTATTTTAATATAGTTCAAGTTTGTCATTTAAACAAGGTAAGGATTTATTTGTAGCTGTAACCGTTATAAAAAAATAGGGTGCAAACAGTCTTCGATAGCTGAATCCGCCATTTTAAGCAAAATGGCGCTTAACGCGAAGACACGATAACTCGAGAAAAAAATTCGACAATACAAAGGACCAGAAACACGAAACGCGAAGACGCGACAGTGAAGGTGCGAAGATTCGAAGCTAATAGCGCGAAGTTTCTTCGCTATGTCGACTTGATTTCTTCGCCACTTCGCGTCTTCGCCATCGCGCCTTCGATATGTCGACAATGCAAAGAAACGAATGGCCCTAACAAGACACCATAGATATCCCTAAGATTAGTAGGCTACATAGGTCTACATGTTAAAGTTTGTTTTGTTTAACAACACTTCTAGATCACATTGATTTATTAATCATCGGCTATTGGATGTTAAACATTTGATAATTTTGACATGTAGTCTTAGAGAGGAAACCCTCTAAATTTCATTAGTAGCAAGATATTTTTTTTTATAGGCATCATCCCACAGACAGAATAACACATACCACAGCCTTTGATATACCAGTTGTGGTGCACTGGGCCCACCGACGGGAATCGATCCTTGACCGACCACGCAACAGACGAGCGTTTTACCACTGGGCTACGCCCCGCCCCTAGACCTACATGTTTATAGTAGCTTTAACTGAATTTTATCTTCCATTAATTTCGTATAGTACGCGTGCACGAAAAAATATATTTCGAAATAAAGTGAAATTTGAGCTATTGTGAACAACAGAACCACCAGGAACATGCTGAATAAGAAAATGTAGCCTATTTATTGTGTAATTATAGTCGTTGACAAAGGCTATTGGAGCCGTTTTTCATTTTCACGGTTTTCGTTACTGCGCGGGCGAGGTTACTAACGCGCACGTGATTGTGGAGACGTTGCTATTGATAACCATAGAATCGATTTAAAAAAAAAAAAAAAACAATAAAAAAAAAATTGCGTCAGTTTTCCGCATTCCGCCCCCACGGCGCGCCAAAAACCGAGCTTAACGGTATTTAATTGGACATATCAGAAAAGACACCATCACGATGACATTTCGTGTCAGGCTTTTTGCACCCTCATCTTAAAAATAAAGCTGCGTACACACGTAACGTTTTGACATGTGTGTATGCTGTTATACATCTGATACATATACAATACAATACAATACAATATAATACAATATAATAACTTTATTTCCATGTTCATATATGAATAATAAAAACATAGTCTGGTTGACCAGCAAAACTAAAGTACATAAAATATTAAAGGGACATTCCTGAGTTTGCTGCATTGCAAGATGTTTCCGGCCAACAAAATATTTCCACGACTAAACCCACATATCAAACATATTTTCTGGTTTAGAACACCAGTGTCTGTACATTCAGCGTGCCTCTGGTCGTCTCAATATCTATAAGAAGCCCAAACTGGATTTTGTCTTAAAATAATAAAATGAAATTTAACCTAGTACAAATACTAGAACGATCAGAAACATGATTAATATACAGCCACTAACATTTTAGGCAGAAAAATATAATTGACATACAATTACAATCACTAAAAAGACCCTGTTAATCGATAACATCTTATAGTGATAAAACATAATAACCGAGTTCAAATTCCATGAATACACTTACAGTGGGTCATACGATCAATTACCATAAATGGAATTTTCCCCGTTCATATGTCAGTGCTCCACGACTGGTCTATTGAACTGAGTTTCCCTTTCTTTAAACCATGTATCACAGTTTCTGTTATAGCCATGGTTCAAAACGTGCTGGTAGTGTGTCGTTTATTAAATATTATTTTTTTCTCTTTCTTTTTTTTACACTTCGCATGTCATTAGTGACTATATCGTTTGATCTTGAGTATTGTTTTACTAATCCCTCTAATGTCATAAAATATAGAACAGAACAGAAGAAAAAGCGAACGATATACTGGGTGACACTGGCAATGAGAAACAATAAAAACATATCTGCTGGAAATTGTACGCCGATACAAGAATATAGCTGGAAAGAAAGAAATGTTTTATTTAACGACGCACTCAACACATTTTATTTACGGTTATATGGCGTCAGACATATGGTTAAGGACTACACAGATTTTGAGAGGAAACCCGCTGTCGCCACTATATGGGCTACTCTTCCGATTAGCAGCAAGGGATCTTTTATTTGCGCTTCCCACAGGCAGGATAGCACAAACCATGGCCTTTGTTGAACCAGTTATGGATCACTGGTCGGTGCAAGTGGTTTACACCTACCCATTGAGCCTTGCGGAGCACTCACTCAGGGTTTGGAGTCGGTATCTGGATTAAAAATCCCATGCTTCGACTGGGATCCGAACCCAGTACCTACCAGCCTGTAGACCGATGGCCTAACCACGACGCCACGGAGGTTTACACCTACAGAATATAGCTGGAAACCTTCAGACTATTAAACGTAGTTTTATTTTACTTACTATAGTATTACTTTTATTAAAACATAATAAAAAGAGAAAAGAAAAATAAATGAAAAGATAAGTAAGAAAGAAATACAGAAAAGAGCACTAAAACAGTTTTATAACCGGAAAAAACCCATGGAGTGGATTGTCAGGTCAAGCCAGGTCAAGCCATATGTTTTAACGTGCACATTCAGAACCAATCTAATTAAAATTAGCTCCACTATTACATGTGGATCTAAAGACAGCCACTTGGAGCTCATGTCCACCAATCAAAACCTTACTTGCAGAATCCTGCTAGTGATTTAAAAATAATTTGAAAACATTCCGAATTATCCTGAGGGTATACGACATGTTTCGTGTGAATTACGAATGCCTTAAAACATGTTTTATTTTATAAAATAAATAATTTGTAATGTAAAACTGAAGACTGATTTAGTTAGGTTTTTTTTTTCATAAATAATTTTTAATGTAAAATTGAAGACTGATAACCCACCCCGTACGTATTGGTATGGTTCGCTGTACTGCGGCCACTAAAATAAACTCGCCCGATATTTTTAGAATTTGTATGCTCCCAAATAACGTTATAAAAGGCGAAGTGTGATTGGTCAATATTTAAATTATTATTTACAGACGAAATGTTACCTGGACATTGGGGACTAGGCCTCAGACCACAATTAATTTCGCTATATGTTTCTATATAGCCTTAGTGGCTATAACATTTTTATTAATTCTATATAGCCTTAGTGGCTATAACATTTTTATTAATATCAGCAGGCCCGTGAAGTTTTGTATGTACCTTTGCCTGCATGGGGGACACATACCCTGAAAAGGACAACCCGTGTTGTCCAGCTCTTTCTCCCAGCATATTGGTTTAAACAGACACACCCTCTAAACCAGGCCGGAGTACACCCATTTTACACAAAAAGCACTACTTTTGCATGGGCCGGAATTACCACAAACAAGTCTTCAATGTCAACAAGTTACACATGTTTACAAACTACATGCTATCCCCTGTCACTTCAGTCAAACAGTTGCCACTTCATAGCTGTCTGCCATGAAATAATCACAGTCAAACAGCAGACTACTTGCGCGGTCAAACTTCCGGATTTTCGACAACCAAATGGGAAGATAACTGTAATCTGAGGCCACTACGCAGTGTTGTTAGTTTTAAATCACTGGCAGGATTCTGCAAGTAAGGTTTTGATTGGTGGACATGAGCTCCAACTGGCTGTCTTTAGATCCACATGTAATAGTGGAGCTAATTTTAATTAGATTGATTCAGAACAAGCTGTTGCAGCACACGCCCGTCATGGAAGCAGGTGTTGACTTTCGCCGGCTTCTCCGCCCAAGGGGCGGGACGTTCCAGCCAGTGCACCACGACTGATATATCAAAGACCGTGGGATGGTGCATATAAAAGATCCCTTGCTGCCAATTGAAAAAAAGAAGAAGAGTAGCTCATGAAGTGGCGACGGCGGGCTTCCTCTGTCAATATTTATGTGGTCCTTAATCATATGTCTGACGCCATATAACCGTAAATAAAATGTGTTAAGTGTGTCGTTAAATAAAACATTTGATTCCATCTTTCCTCCGTCCAGGGCAGGAAAAGGTTTGGGGTGGGTGGAAGAGGCTCAGGGGGTCGCCCGCGCGTGTAAGGGAACACACGCAGCCCGACCAGGGTCGGTAGCGGGCGAGGGCTGGTGTTGGTGCTATTGAACTTGGTTGATTTGACTTTTATGTGCTTTTAATAGTTTTTTTCTTGTTGTTAACACATAGTACGATTTTTGTTCGGCTCCATCGGTTGACAAATGTAATAGAAGTACACTGACTGGACTCCCAGTATAAGGATGGAATCTAACCGACAGACCGCTCACCCGAAATGCTCACGATGTAGGATCGAACTACCTCGGTGAACCCATTCTCTGACTTTTTTCCCCACATCTCAACCAGTTCCCACGAGATATACATGTGTATATCAAATGCCGTGGTATGTGCTGTCCTCTCGGTGGCAAAGTGCATATTAAAGATCCCTTGCTGCTAATGGAAAAATGTAATGGGTTTCCTCTAACACTACGTTACAAAAAATTACCAAATGTTTGATATCCAATAGCCAATGATTAATAAGTCAATGTGCTCTATTGGTGTCGTAATACATTTAACAAATTTTGAACTGTATATCAGTATTAGGGTTCACCAGAGTTCATGCGATGGATTCCAACAATATAGCGGCATTGATACATTGTCGGATGCCGGCGTCCTTGCTGCTCATATGACATTTAATATGGTGATGGCATGTGCTGCCCTGTCCATGGTATGGTGCCAACTCTTTATCAAATCAATACTATTTTTATATCAATTCATTGTCAAAATTTTGCTTTAAGACCTTATACCTTTTGAGTATCAAGTCTCTTTGGCAATACAAATTATGTTATGTTATGAATACAAACAAAAGTATATAGGGAATACAAACGTAATTTCTGGCTTGTGCACACACACACGCCCAATTACGGGCCTGCATATTCATATCCAGGACATCAACAGATTAAATTATTATCGGCAGTTTATCTCGACCCACCATACATCAACGATATCATTCCTTCAACTGGTGTAATGCTGCATATAAAAGATCCCTTGCTTCCAAGTGGAAAGGAAGGAAGCAAGAAAATGTTTTATTAAACGACACACTCAACACATTTTATTTACGATTATATGGCTAAGGACCACACAGATATTGAGGGAGGAAAAGCCGCCGTCGCCACTTCATGGGCTACTCTTTTCGATTAGCAGCAAGGGATCTTTTATATGCACCATCCCACAGACATGATAGTATATACCATGGTCTTTGTTGTGGAGCACTGGCTAGAACGAGAAATAGCCCAAGTGGAAAGAGTAGCCAATTGCGTGAAGGCAGCAGGTTTTCTCCCTGAATATCTGTCTGGTCCATAACTATATGTCAAATGCCATATATTAAAATGTGTCATTAAATAAGACATCCCTTCCTTTCATTAATTCATTCCATTTAGATAATTTATTACTCACCGACCTATCGTGCACACACCATTGATCTGATCTTTGAAAACCACACAAATTACAGAAACACAAACAAATAAGAAAATCTTTTATTAAAATATACTTCATTGAGAGTCGCATACAAAATTTATAAAGAAAATATTGGATACACATCATATATAAACCTTCACTATTACTGCATACATACTCGACAAATATTCAAACACGCATGATTTGTTTAAAAAACAAAATACAAACCTTACTAAACCAATAATTCAGCAGACTACCTACACCTTGTAAAAAAACAAAAACCCCCAACAAAACACAAAGCCAGACGTACAAACAAATGGGCTGTGTTGTTATTATGTTCAAATCTATGTTATCTATGCCTTTCTATAGGTACATGTGTACACTGAACAACAAAAGAATCACAAATCTTTTAATAATTGTGTTTTTTCATGATAAAATTAATTCAGTTAATAAGACTTTCAAAATGGACTTAAGACGTTCATAAGATACTGATACTTTTAATAGACACAAAAAATACAATGACTGAAAGTAAATAATTTAAAATAAATTACTGAAAACTAAGGGCCAAATTTATGAAGCCTATTTTTTATTTTTTTTTATATACAGACGTTTAAGCATTGTAAATGTATGTAGTTACACACGTGTAAGACAAGAGTTGGTTTAAGGATCTGCGAGGCCTGTAGCACAAATAACAGCTTTATCACCTTCCCAAGATATATATTTTGCAACCACCTCGGGAAGAGTGGAAAAATGACCTGGGAAAAATAAATGTACACATCACTGCAAGGCCCCCTGTAGCGTGGGGCCCGTAGCACGTGCTATATGTGCTACTAGGATAAACTGGCTCTGGTGCAACACATAAACAGGCTTTGTAAATTTGGCACTAAATATCTGCATTTTTTGTTGTTGTTCAATATAGTTTCATTTAAAGTCACTGACCCTAGTAAGTTCTACACGCAGGTAGGTTTTCTGTCTGACAAAATGTCCATTACAAGCTACCACAAATGATGAACAGAAACTGTTGAATCGTCAAAAATGGGTTAATTTCAGCAAAATATTTAATGTGTATTTTAATGGTAATAACTGAAATGCTACATGGTACAATAACGAGGGTCAGTTGCTTTAAATCACAGGACCTGACTAGGTTCACTTTTAAATTGAAAGAAACAAAAAACTCCTAATGTTCAGAATACAGGACTTAAAGCAATTTACGATTTCTCCACTTTTTATACAAAAAAACATAACTCCCAAATTTTTGTTTTTGGAAATCTTTTAAAATTCCAAATACATTCAGTGCACTTGTAGTGTGTGATGTTTGTGAAGTGTTGATTTGGTTTATAAATGTAATGTGAAATACAAATGTTTGGGATTATATTGTAATCCAGTGCACTTGTGGTGTGTGTCGTTTGGTGTTTGTGATGTGCGATTTGATTTATAAAATTGTAATGTGAAATACAATTGTTTGGGATTGTATTGTAATTTGGTGTGTACTTTATTAAAATGTGATATGTGTGTGTCTTATAGGATAATAATACATACTTAATAAATACAACTGGGATTAACTGTGGTGGATTTGAGGTGTTACTGTAACATGAGGGTGTAGCTGTTGTATTAGTGTCATTTTAAAGGCACGATGCCTGAGCAGAGAGCTGCATGAAACATGTGACTTCAAATGCATGGATCAAGTGACTTCAAATGCATGGATCACGTGAGTTCAAATACATGGATCATGTGACTTCAAATGCATGGATCACGTGACTTCAAATGCTTGGATCATGTGAGTTCAAATGCATGGATCACATGACTTCAAATGCATGGATCACGTGACTTCAAATGCATAGATCACTTGACTTCAAATGCATGGATCACGTGACTTCCAATCTATACTGTGCACATGTTCCTCGTCGGCATACAGTAAATATTAACAAAGTAATTTTTGTGATTTATCTGTATCCCAAGATATCAATAAGTGAGATATAAAACTTGGTAGGGGACTGATTTAATTACTTTGTGGGTAAATTAAATATACTTTCAGACAGTATATTATTGGACTATTTAGTAAGTCAACTACAAACCTGTAGGAACTGGCAGAACTGCAAGGGGGTGGGGTGGGGGATCTGACCCGTACATACGGATAAACATGTATGTTTTCCATCTCCCCCTCTCTATATAAAGATTAAAATGTGGCTTGTGCTCCCCCCTCACCACGTGACCATAACTTTACCAAACAGTGTAACAGTGCTGAGGTCATGAAAATGTGGGGTGTGTAATTGTGGTGTTGGAGTTGGAGTGTAACAGTTGTGTGCGACAAATATGACAAAGATATTGCAGCAAATGGCTACTACACAAATGCTGAGAAATGAATAGAACTCCAGTGCACCTTCATGCATTAATACAAAACACAGTTAAGTACTCTAAGTTAGCAAGCAGAGATAAATACTGTGCGATAAATACTAATGAATTCGTACAGGCTGATAAACTATGTACAATTAGCGTGCTCAGCCATGACGAAATAAGGTACAAACAGTACAATCAGATACAACCAGAGCTTTCATTTCTGAACTCAAATAATATAGCTCATTGAGTTTGTCTTTGACTTAGAATTTAAATAAAAACCGTACAACTGTGATGCTAGAAGAAACACATAAATTCAAACGTAAACCTTTTTAATGCCTTCTGGTTTTTAACTTTACGCATGCAAAGTACATATTGAATAAGGTCATTAAAGAAAGAAGGGAAGATATGCCAGCTACATCTTAATCCATACCGATGACATCACCATGTATTGTATTAACACTGGATTATTTTTCAAGAATCTACAACTGTGACCAATGCAATTTGATCTTTTTGCGTCTCCACATCAGGGATTTGAACCCACAACTAACAGAACTTGTATACTATCAGTTCTCATCCTATCCATTGCCAATGGCTAATTTTTCTCCAACATGGCTACAACATTTAGTGTTTGGCTACCAAAGGATTCCTTAAATTAACCATATTTTAATAATTTTGTTTTAATAATGTTTTAGTCCATGAAATCACACATCTGCATCATCACATGTAATTGAAGCCTGATGTTAGTGATAGGGATGTAGTCAGATGGAATATGATGAGGATTGTCTGATACTAAACAGGAAATCATAGATCATACATTTAGCATGTGTATCACGCTTAATTCCAGCCATTCACGGCTTAGAATTTACTTGATGAATCGTTCAGGTGAGGATGAAAAGGATCACATTGCTTTGGGTTATTAGTTTTGCAAATATTGCTTGGCATTTAAACCAGTTGTTTTTATTCGATTAAAAAATATAAAATAGTAGCTAATTTGGCAATCACGTTAAAAACAATTAATGAATAATGAATTAAGTTGAAGAGTACACTCTGAAGTGTGGATTCACAACAAAATGCGTTTGTCTCATCCCCCATAGGACTCGTCTTTATATTTTTAAGAATCTACACTTCCTCATACATTCTCCACTATGTAAAATGGTTTGACCTGTTTGGTATGTCTAACACAACATTATTGTGACCTTTGGTCTAGTGTGAGAGAGAGGAAACCACCTGCTGCCACACATAGGCTACTGCTGTAGAATAGTGGCAAGGCATCTTTTATATGTGCTTTCCCACTGACAGGACAGCACATACCACAACCTTTGATAGACACATTGTGGAGCAGTGGTTGGGATAGAGAATCAGTTGGATGGGATCGATCCTACATCCCATGGCACCCCAGGCAACAGCGCTCTACTACTGAGCTATATCACAACTTATGTCAGAAGAAATTTAGATGTGAAGTTTATCTCGTTTTTGAGCTTGCTGAATGACTGATTTTCAATTGGTGTTTAAATTGTTTTATATGAACAGCAGTGTACTGTTGATAACAAGTGGACTGCATGAGAGTTTATAAAAACATTTGTATGAAGGAAGTGAGTAGTTTCTTTAACCTACATCTGGAAATGCACAGGACCAAAAGTAAACACACACACAGCATTGTAGTTTTTCCAAGTGTGTGTGGGGATCGATAAGGTTAGTAATAACCCTTGTTATTATTGTTGCAGTTCTTAAAATAAGCCCTATTAAAATTGATGTAGTTCTGCATAACTAAAATATATTTTTAAAAATTATTTAAAAGATTACAAAAAAAAAGAAAAGATTTTGACTTTGCTAAAATAATTATAATCTGCCAGCAGCTCAGACATACATGTATTAACACATGTAATTATAGTATATTCAATTTCAAATCAAGTTTATGCCTCTAGTGAAACAAGTTTCATTTGTAAATAAACTTGATATCAAATGGTAGCTAATTTAATATTCTATATATTACCCAAGAATGTTTCAAACAATGTAACTAGTAAAACAATTATATACACATACTGAAGTCAGCTTATAGTGCGTTACATCATGAACTGCTTAACAGTGACATATCACTACCTAGCTGGATTTACCATTTGAATATTAACCAATCTATTTTAAACTGTGTGGGTAATAGTGTACATAACACTACATTTATATGTGTGATAGTTAAAAATCTTACTCTAGGCCACCTAGATATTTGGTAATAGCCTGAGAAATAACATGTTAAAACTCTTCGATCAATCTCTAAAAAAAGAGGCCGTGTTAGACATATTAAAATAAATCAACTGTTTTATTCAAATACAAGGCCGTGTTAGACATATTAAAATAAATTAACTGTTTTATTCAAATACAAGGCCGTGTTAGACATATTAAAATAAATTAACTGTTTTATTTAAATACAAGGCCATGTTAGACATATTAAAATAAATTAATTGTTTTATTTAAATACAAGGCCATGTTAGACATATTAAAATAAATTATTTGCTTTATTTAAATATAAGGCCGTGTTAGACATATTAAAATAAATTAATTGTTTTATTTAAATACACTCAGCCCTGCTGACAAACCGTTACCTCTCATGAGTCCCTGTAATAAAGTCTTGTGAACGAACCCGTCGTACATGTAAAGATATCGACCAATATTCCACAATAATCTCATCTTATTAGATCGTCAACCTGACAACAAATACATGATTACAGAGATCAATACTAATAATATGAATAAGAATGATATTTTATTAAAATTTAATCAATCTCAATTTACTTTTAATTTATAATGACAATAAATATTTGTTTGTAGAAATTTTCACTAAACATTTTTACATTATAAAATTAAATACATGTCTGGATTCATTATGAATGATTAAGTGTATAGTCTGTGATCTTGATACCAAACAGAAAAGCATCAAGTTGTAATAGTTTTTAAAGCAGTTGCCATCCTACAAAAATAATGAACATTTATTCTGCCAACTTGTTAAAAATGTGCAACTTGCAATAACTCCTCCACATCACAAAGAAATTAAATTTTGGAAGATTAACCCTGACACTGTCATTGATCTGCAGATATTAACATTAAGAAAAAAAAAGAAGAAGAAGTTTTGTAAGATTTTGTAAGATCCGATCTGAGATTTGAAATGTAGATTTTCAATGATTATGTTCTTTGGCTCCTGGTGTGACGAAATTCCTGAATACTGGCTCCCGATCATGTCTCCTCTATTCAATAATCTCCACATAGTTGGCAGGAAACATCCCCTGAGCTCCGTTGGGAGCCGTCCCCATCCACCAGCCGGGATCAATCTGATCGATGTTTGTGATCGTGTCGCCAGGGTCAAACGTAATCTCCGTCTCATCAGCTGCGAGACAAGAAAAGGTAAATTATAAATATGTTGTGTCATGATGATCAAACAGTTTTTGTTTCATCAGTTGTCAAAAAAAAACCTCCAAGAATTCTGAGAGTACTGCTAAAACAATACATGTCCCCTGCTGGAGCTTCACAATTTTTCATAACTCAGTGATTCATATTTTTCCTAAGTTCAAGGGCCATTATTCTGTCACAAATGGATAAATTTCATTTTGACAGTTATGATCCTTGAAAACATTCCCGTTAAAGTTAATGTGGCCATAACTTTGTTATAAATGGGCTAATCCCCATGTAACCTCAAACCTGGTGCCTAATTCACTAAACTCTCGTAACTTTGCGATCTAGCAGTGCAATGCTAAAAGACTTGCAAAGAGGTTGCTTTGTTGTCTAGCAGGGCCTAAGAGATCTTTGTGAATTAGGGCCCAGGACCCCATTCCACAAAGTAATCTTAGCTCTAAGATCACCTTAGTGCATACGGTAGCTGTGCACTTAAGGTAATCTTAGGGATAAGATCACTGTGTGGAATTGGGCCCTCATCTGTAACTTTGCATGATAAAGCTATACACACAATATCCGCTCAATATCTTACTTTGCATGATAAAGCTACACACACAATATCCGCTCAATATCTTACTTTGCATGATAAAGCTATACGCACAATATCCGCTCAATATCTTACTTTGCATGATAAAGCTATACGCACAATATCAGCTCCATATCTTACTTTGCATGATAAAGCTATACGCACAATATCAGCTCAATATCTTACTTTGCATGATAAAGCTATACACACAATATCAGCTCAATATCTTACTTTGCATGATAAAGCTATACACACACAATATCTTACTTTGCATGATAAAGCTATACGCACAATATCAGCTCCATATCTTACTTTGCATGATAAAGCTATACGCACAATATCAGCTCCATATCTTACTTTGCATGATAAAGCTATACGCACAATATCAGCTCCATATCTTACTTTGCATGATAAAGCTATACGCACAATATCAGCTCCATATCTTACTTTGCATGATAAAGCTATACGCACAATATCAGCTCCATATCTTACTTTGCATGATAAAGCTATACGCACAATATCAGCTCCATATCTTACTTTGCATGATAAAGCTATACGCACAATATCAGCTCAATATCTTACTTTGCATGATAAAGCTATACACACAATATCAGCTCAATATCTTACTTTGCATGATAAAGCTATACACACAATATCAGCTCAATATCTTGAGGCACTGTCAGAAAAAAACAGAAAGAAAGAACACAAAAAACTAAAAGTCCAGAAAACTATATACAGAACTGACAGATGGATGGACAGAAAGATAGACCGGAAGGAAGGAAGGAAATGTTTTATTTAAGGACGCACTCAACACATTTTATTTACGGTTATATGGCATCAGACATATGGTTAAAGACCACACAGATATTGAGAGGAAACCTGCTGTCGCCACTTCATGGGCTACTCTTTTCGTTTAGCAGCAAGGGATGTTTTATGTGCACCATCCCACAGACAGGATAGCACATACCACGGCCTTTGATATACTAGTCGTGATGCACTGGCTGGAATGAGAAATAGCTCAATGGGCCCACAGACGGGGATCGATCCCAGACCGACTGCACATCTAGCGAGGAAAGACAGACAAAGAGAGACCCCCCCCCCCCCAGTTGGACCAGTATGATTAAACAAGGTACTTGTTTCATCAGCTACAAGAGAAAGCTGTTGGTTGTATGTAACTAAATTGAACTAGTTTAACAACACTCCAGCACAAAGAATACACTAGCTATTGGGTGTAAAAGGAAGTTTGGTTTTGTTTAATGACACCACTAGATCACATTGATTTATTAATCATCGGCTATTGGATGTCAAACATATGGTAATTTTGACACAGTCATAGAGAGGAAACCCGCTACATTTTTTTTATTAGTAACAAGGGATCTTTTATATGCACCATCCCATAGACAGGATAGCACATACCACAGCCTTTGATATACCAGCCATGGTGCACTGGCTGTGATGAGAAATAGCCCAATGGGCCCACCGACGGGGGATTGATTCCAGATTGATCAAGTGAGCACTTTACCACTGGGATACGTCCCGCTGTGGGTGTAAAAAGAAGGTAAGTACAAAAAAGAAGCAATTACCAAAACTATATAAAAATTGAAAAGTAATAATACTATGTCACCCACGATGAAGTCAAAGTTGTTATTGTTTAACGACACCACTAGAGCACACAGATTAATTTAATCATCAGCTATTGGATGTCAAACATTTGGTAACTGTCCCACAGACAAGACCGCACACACCAGAACTTTTTATATTAAGCTGCGATGCACTGGATGGAATGGAAAAATTCCCACAATACCTTCTGGCATCTGCCACATTACCCTTTTAATAAACTGTTGTGTACAACCTGCCTCAGTGGTGTAATAGTTAAGCCATTGGACATGGAATATTGGATTTGCCTCCTGTTACCGGTGTAACAGCCCAAAATATACCCCCCCTGCCAAACAATACCCGGGGTTAAAGTGAGCTACCCTGTTTTATACCCCTAACTCTAACCCTAATTTTGTATTACTAACCTGTATACAAAATAAATAAATAAATAATAATAATAAACGCTTCAAAAGAAAAGCAACTATTGCTTTCATAAAAATAAAACTAGCACAGATTAGTACTTTTAGAAGATATTTCGATCTTCTCTAGCCCAAAATATATAAATTATGATGGAAAAAAAACCCTCTGGACATTGAAATACAGACTAGAGAGGTACTGTATATTCTGGGTTAGCCTGTTTTATACCCCGGGTATATTCTGGGCTAGTCCATTTTATACCCCGGGTATAGTTTGGCAGGGGGAATATTTTAGGCTATTACACTGGCTCCCACCCAGAGCGAGTTTTAACAAATCAATGGGTAGGTGTAAGGCCATTACACTAACAAGCAACCCACTGTCCTGAACAGATAGTTAATTGTGTGTCCCAGGACAGCATGCTTGAATGTTAATTAGGCATACAATAAGTATAAACGAATGAGTGAATGTTGTGTACTTACCCGCCTGGTAGTCGTATAGCGCGATGGCACACAGACCCTTGTCAGCAGACATTATGGTGTTGGGCTGTGAGGAGTGGTCAAATCCGTTTACACCAGTCGCAGGTGCAGCCGACACATTGAAGTCTTCCTGTGTTGGCTCTGAGTTAACAGAAGAAACAATCATCAAAATGTAACCCAAAGTTAACTATAGTGAAACCCCACGAAACTGGAATTCCCTCAAAACTGCATGGTTTTTTTTCGCAGTCTCATTATAAATATCAGTAGAGAATATTGCTACAGAGAGAGAGAGAGAGAGAGAGAGAGAGAGAGAGAGAGAGAGAGAGAGAGAGAGAGAGAGAGAAAGAGAGTGTGTGTGTGTGTGTGTAGGGTTGGAAGCCAGTATCCTAAATTATTATATTGTGTTGTTTTATTATTTTTATGTACACAACCCATGTTTTACCCTTGGCGTGTGTGGTATTAATTATAAAGGGGCTGGGAATATAAAAAAAAGAAGAAAAAAAAGTTTGTTTTGCTTAACGATAACACTAGAACACATTGTTTTATTAATCATTGGCTACTGGATGTCAAACATATTGTCCAAAAAAAAAAAATATATATATAATTATATATATGAAGTTTCATCGCAAAACGCCATATTAAAAACCATTGTGCAAACACCACTCAGACTAAATTATCTATTAAATTTAATAAATTGAAGGAACCCAGCAACTTTTTAACAAATATTAATTATAACATAAAATTATTTCGCCAAATCAAATTAAAATTTGCCAAATAATTTTAAAACTTGCAACTGGTGAAATGTGGCGAGTGCTAGAGATAACCCTGCTTGGTGTAGAGCTGGGCCCATATTTTCAAAGCTATCTTTGAGCTACGATATCGTAAACTGTCGTAGGCTATTACATCAGTACAGTACATGCCATAGTGACGTCATAGCTTACAATGGTTTTATGTTATAGTAGCGCTAAGATACATGTAGCTTCGAAAATATGGGCCCTGGGCAGTATTCAAATTTCAGGTTCGGTATCGGTATCAGTATTTTTGGTGGGATTTACCTCAGTATCGGTATGAATTCGGTATTGATACAATACCGATAGCAATACTGAGCGGTATTTTCGATATACTCAGCTTTAAATGCAGGCCCGAGTTAAGGCTCAATTGTTTTTCTGTCGATTCTGAGTAAGAACAAATTCCATTCGCTCTTCTTTTTAGCCATTTTGTGTTCGTCAAATATACTGCTAGTGCTTTACTAAATGGCGGAAAACAATTCTTTCAATAATGAAATTACGGTATTTTGAAATTTGCTTGGCACTGTAAATCCGTACTGACACGATACTGATATTGAATGGTCGACCCATATTCTTTTCCCTTGCGTACCATCCCAGTTCTGCTGCTCCTCTTCGTCAGAGTCCTGTCGTGGAGGGAGACCCTGATGTAGTAAGTTACTCGCAGCAGGAGGAGCCTGAGGACTTGACAGGTCTTCCGGCTCGTGATATACTTCTGGTTCTGGTTCCGGTTCTGGTTGTCGAACCGGTTTCTTAGGTGGTTCGTCCTCCACAGGCGGTGACGTTTCCTCCTCTTGGTAGTACTCCTGTTGTTGTTGTTGTGGTGGTGGTGGTGGGGGTGATGGTTCACGGTGAGGGATCGAGGGCGCTGTGGTTGGTGATGTATTCTCATTGTCTTCATGGGATTCAGCGAGAAAACCATCTCGGATCTTTCTGTAAGAGAATCGCAAGAAAAGCATTATAATATTGATTTTTCTTTTTTAAATTTTGGTTAGGAACAGTGGCTAATGAATGGAAAATTCATCATCAACTTCTATTAAACCTTTTTGAATTGTATAGCTATTGTTGAAACTGGCACAGCAAATCACGGCGCTGGAGAGAGGAGATCCTAATAGAATCTATCTATCACCGTTGCGAGGTATAGATTAGGCAATTCCAACCTAAGGGACAAATGTTTTTTGTGAGGACCTAGGTTTACCGAGGCCCTTACAAAAAAACTCCCCCCCCCCCCCCCCCAGGATTGGAATCGCCTTATCTATACCTCACAACGGTGATTGATTCTTTTCCTTGCCCATTTTATTACGGTAACAAAACAGTAATTTTGTAAGCTACATACGGTTTGTTTATTTGTAGAATGATTTGTAAACACTTCAACTACAAACTCATTTAATCATACATGGAAAAATATAGTCCACCTTATGCAACGACATGTAACAATTCAAGAATAAATATAAAGCTGAAAATATTAATTTGTTTAAATATTTTTAAAACAATGATACAATGTGAAATGGCAAACAGAATTTTTCAAACCACGAGTTATGACGTCAATCACCGTACAACATAATGTCACGCATATGTAGAAATCGTCCAGCACCAGGATGCCAGACAGATTTATCTAGCATGGTGCAAAAGCTGGCTAATTCAGTCCAGTGGACAAGAAATTAGCTTATATCATGTTCATTGATACCATTTATTTTACAACTCGTTTAGAAACATATCCAACTCGCTTTCATTCATTGGACACAGTCTGAAACAACTGTCTAACGACCACTCATGTTGTATTCTATATGTAACAGATCCCTTGCTAATACTAATCAACAGGCACAGCCTATGTGACGGTACCAGATTTGAAAAATCGGGGCTGTCCAATACTTACCGAGGTGGCGGCGGCGCCTGTCTGCTGTCGTTGGGTCTCTCAACACTCTTCTGTTTAAAGAAATTCCTAGCTGTACTTGTTGACCGACTTGCTAACCTCGCTGCTTCCTGTTTAAAAACCCCACAAAACATTAAGAATCATTGTTGAAGTTAATTTAATTAAAGAAAACACTATAGTAATGTAGTTTACTATTGTGTAAGAAATGTTTATCACTGATAACAGGAAATGACGACTAACGAAATGTCTGTGTATGTAGACAGATGAAGAAAAGGATAAGAAGGAGATGGAGAGAAAGAGAGAGAAAACAAAGAGAGATAGTAAAAGAGAGAAAGAGAGATAGTGAAACAGAGTGAGAGAGAAGAGAAAGAGAGATAGTGAGATTGAGTGGGACAGCAAGCAAGCAAGATATACATGTAGAGAGAAAAGGATAACTGAGAGAGAGAGAGAGAAGTGATTGAGTGGGAGAGCAAGCGAAAGAGATAGTTAGAGAGCGAGACAGAGAGAGAGAGAGAGAGAGAGAGAGAGAGAGAGAGTAATATGAAAAGACAACGAGACCGACAAGTAAGAAGTGTACAAACACCACTGAACCATACCGCGGCTCGCTCCTTCCTCAGTGACTCACTGCGGTGTCTCCGTTCCTCCTCATCTTTATACAGCTCCTGCTGGTCATGGTCCTGATAAAACAAGGCAGACAAACTTGGAATTTTTTTTACTTGTAAGCTGAAAGACTCGTAAAAACCACCATGTTTATTTATTTTTTTCTCAGTCATTTTGAACTTCTTTTTCCCCATCTTTGTGTTTTCAAAATACCAGGTCTATCAGACAATAATATACAAATTAATAAAGCACTCACAAAACAACTGACCCATTACTAAAATGGTAGATGAGATCAGATACCTTTTAATTATTATTTACAAATTTGAAACTCACTCAATGAAGGTGATAAACTATCATAACATTTCAACTTATTTTCGTGCTTATATCCAATTAAGGTTCAAGCACGCTGTTCTGGGCACACACCTCAGCTATCTGTCCAGGACAGTGAGTTAGTTATTAGTAGTTGTGAGAGAGGAGAGGGTGTAGTTGTCTTACATCTACCCACTGAGTCGTTAAAACTCGCTCTGGGTGGGAGCCGGTACCGGGCTGTGAACTCTGTACCTTTATGTCCTATGGCTTAACCACAACACCACCGAGGTCGGTTGATAAACTATCATTTTCATTTTAACTTACATTCGTGCTCATATCAAATTAAGGTTCAAGCACGCTGTCCTGGGCACACACCTCAGCTATCTGGGCTCTCTATGCAGGACAGTGAGTTAGTTGTCAGTGTTTAGTGAGAGAGGTGGTGTACTGGTCTTACACCTGCCCACTGAGTCATTAAATCTCGCTCTGGGTGGGAGCCGGTACCAGGTTGTGAACCCTGTACCTACCAGCCTTATGCCCGATGGCTTAACCACGACACCACCAATCATAACACTCTATCTGAACGAAGGGAAGTAACTACCAAAATAAATTTCATCTGAGACTAAATATACTATTTTCTGTAATACAACCTGCTCTTAAAAACGACCAGTCTTGGGGATTGTTTCAGCCTCAATTTCTACTTTTTAAAAAACATTATATCTTTGTTATATTAGAATAAAAATAATATTCAACTGATTTACTGACTTAGTACAAAAAAGGTGGGTTAGAGCTAATTTTACTGATGGCTTTTAATAGTTAAAAAGCTAGATATACCCATTTCTTCTTATCGGAATCTTTATCTGAAGATTCAGATAATTTTTCTGCTCGTTTTTGTTCATTCACTGCCTTCATCTTTTCCATCATGCGTCGGTCACGTTCCTTTGCTTCTTTTATCTGTGATCATACAAAATATGCTTAAAGTACACACAAAACAATTAGTTTCAAAGGGGAGAATTTTTTCTTAATGCTTTTTAAGTATAGTAGTTGTTACAGGATAAACTACAACTTTGTTACCCTTTGTTATATATAATGATCATCAAACAAAACATTAATACTGATTTTATTTTTGTGAAATTTCTTTTAAATGATTAATTTTAAATCCCATTAGTTTTTGTGTCTTTTAAAATTATCAAGGTCTTGTGTACATTTTACACCCATTTTGACAGTCTTATTAACAGAATCATAGTTTCGTCAATTCTGAACTAAATGTTTTTTTTTTGAATTCCGTTTTAAATTAGCAAAATATTTTAATATTACTTGATATTTTGTTAAAAATAACTGGCTTTCTGCAATTTTTTTTACGTTTAATAGATAATATGGCAATATTTTCTACTCGCACAGCTACATGTAGCCCTGACATACACGTATCTACCTATTACAAAAAGTGTACAAATCTCTCTATTATAATACACCTCTCATATAGTACTGTGCAGAAATCTCTCTATTATAATACACCACTCATATAGTACTGTGCAGAAACCTCTCTATTATAATACACCTCTCATATAGTACTGTGCAGAAACCTCTCTATTATAATACACCTCTCATATAGTACTGTGCAGAAACCTCTCTATTATAATACACCTCTCATATAGTACTGTGCAGAAATCTCTCTATTATAATACAACTCTCATATAGTACTGTGCAGAAACCTCTCTAATATTATAAAGTTTACAAAACAGTATTACAGGTGAAATAATGTGTAAAAAGAAATTCCGTATTATCAATTTGTACAAACCTGCCTATTATACTAACATGCTTAAAACTTCCCTATCATTAGAATGTGCACTAACCTCTCTTTCTTTCCTCTCTTTCTCCAGCATCATTAGAATGTGCACTAACTTCTCTTTCTTTCCTCTCTTTCTTTCCTCTCTTTCTTTCCTCTTTCTCCAGCATCATTAGAATGTGCACTAACCTCTCTTTCTTTCCTCTCTTTCTCCAGCATCATTAGAATGTGCACTAACCTCTCTTTCTTTCCTCTCTTTCTCCAGCATCATTAGAATGTGCACTAACCTCTCTTTCTTTCCTCTCTTTCTCCAGCATCATTAGAATGTGCACTAACCTCTCTTTCTTTCCTCTTTCTCCAGCATCATTAGAATGTGCACTAACCTCTCTTTCTTTCCTCTCTTTCTCCAGCATCATTAGAATGTGCACTAACCTCTCTTTCTTTCCTCTCTTTCTCCAGCATCATTAGAATGTGCACTAACCTCTCTTTCTTTCCTTTCTTTCTCCAGCACTTCTTTCTCTTCCTGTGCTTTTTTCCTTTCTTCTGCTTGTCTCTCTTTCTCTTCTATCTGAACATGAAAAACACACAATAACAATTTACAGCATATTTCTCACAAAGAAAACATGTCACGAATGTTTTCACTTTAGCCTGGCGTTAAATAAAATACCAGTTTTAAACACAGATATTAACAACCAAGCATTCTAGAGTACTGCTAAAGCAATACACGTCCCCTGCCAATCCCAACGAAACTATATGTGGAACAGATGGATGACCCGACAGACCGACAGACGGATGGAGATGAAGCTATAGTCCCCTTCGTTTGGACTGGTAGGGGACTAGTAAGGGGACACGACTGTAGGGAATATCTTATTTTGTCAATTTTGAGTAGTAACAGTTTATAGCCAACTGAAAACTGATTGGCAACTAGTGTTTAACATTTTAAAATTGTGTTGCGATCTCTGAAACTTGCAAAGCGAACTGCGACATGAAACATTCCCTGTACTATTATCACAAACATATACTTCAGCAAAACGTTCCCTGTACTTTTATCACAAACATATACTTCAGCAAAACGTTCCCTGTACTGTTATTCCAAACGTATACTTCAGCAAAACATTCCCTGTACTTTTATCACAAATGTATACTTCAGCAAAACGTTCCCTGTACTTTTATCACAAACATATACTTCAGCAAAACGTTCCCTGTACTGTTATTCCAAACGTATACTTCAGCAAAACGTTCCCTGTACTTTTATCACAAACGTATACTTCAGCAAAACGTTCCCTGTACTGTTATTACAAATGTATACTTCAGCAAAACGTTCCCTGTACTGTTATTCCAAACGTATACTTCAGCAAAACATTCCTTGTACTTTTATCACAAACGTATACTTCAGCAAAACGTTCCCTGTACTGTTATTACAAATGCATACTTCAGCAAAACGTTCCCTGTACTGTTATTACAAACTTATACTTCAGCAAAACGTTCCCTGTACTGTTATTCCAAACGTATACTTCAGCAAAACATTCCTTGTACTTTTATCACAAACGTATACTTCAGCAAAACGTTCCCTGTACTGTTATTACAAATGTATACTTCAGCAAAACGTTCCCTGTACTGTTATTACAAATGTATACTTCAGCAAAACGTTCCCTGTACTTTTATCACAAACGTATACTTCAGCAAAACATTCCCTGTACTTTTATCACAAACGTATACTTCAGCAAAACGTTCCCTGTACTTTTATCACAAACATATACTTCAGCAAAACGTTCCCTGTACTGTTATTCCAAACGTATACTTCAGCAAAACGTTCCCTGTACTTTTATCACAAACGTATACTTCAGCAAAACGTTCCCTGTACTGTTATTACAAATGTATACTTCAGCAAAACGTTCCCTGTACTGTTATTCCAAACGTATACTTCAGCAAAACATTCCTTGTACTTTTATCACAAACGTATACTTCAGCAAAACGTTCCCTGTACTGTTATTACAAATGCATACTTCAGCAAAACGTTCCCTGTACTGTTATTACAAACTTATACTTCAGCAAAACGTTCCCTGTACTGTTATTCCAAACGTATACTTCAGCAAAACATTCCTTGTACTTTTATCACAAACGTATACTTCAGCAAAATGTTCCCTGTACTGTTATCCCAAACGTATACTTCAGCAAAACGTTCCCTGTACTGTTATTACAAACTTATACTTCAGCAAAACATTCCCTGTACTGTTATTACAAATGTATACTTCAGCAAAACGTTCCCTGTACTGTTATTACAAATGTATACTTCAGCAAAACGTTCCCTGTACTTTTATCACAAACATATACTTCAGCAAAACGTTCCCTGTACTGTTATTCCTAACGTATACTTCAGCAAAACGTTCCCTGTACTTTTATCACAAACGTATATTTCAGCAAAACGTTCCCTGTACTGTTATTACAAACTTATACTTCAGCAAAACGTTCCCTGTACTGTTATTACAAATGTATACTTCAGCAAAACGTTCCCTGTACTGTTATTACAAATGTATACTTCAGCAAAACGTTCCCTGTACTTTTATCACAAACATATACTTCAGCGAAACGTTTCCTGTACTGTTATTCCTAACGTATACTTCAGCAAAACGTTCCCTGTACTTTTATCACAAACGTATACTTCAGCAAAACGTTCCCTGTACTGTTATTACAAATGTATACTTCAGCAAAACGTTCCCTGTACTTTTATCACAAACATATACTTCAGCAAAACGTTCCCTGTACTGTTATTCCTAACGTATACTTCAGCAAAACGTTCCCTGTACTGTTATTCCTAACGTATACTTCAGCAAAACGTTCCCTGTATTGTTATTACAAATGTATACTTCAGCAAAACGTTCCCTGTACTGTTATTACAAACTTATACTTCAGCAAAACGTGGACAGTGGTTAGTTGACCAAGAGGTCATAATAATAACTTGCAGTATGTAATGGAAGTAAGTCTGGAAGTGAGTCCGGAAGTGAGTCCGGAAGTAAGTCCGGAAGTAAGTCTGGAAGTAAGTCCGGAAGTAAGTCAAGAACAAAGTCAAAACCAGCTGTCAGGATTATAGTCATGCTGGACAAAAAACAACAACAACAAATTTACACAAAAGTACAACTTTTCATTTTACCATCCATGACACTTGGTTTTTGTTTTACAATAAAAAAATACAATGATACACGTACATGTAAAGTGTCAGATATGCCGAGTAATCAACAACAATACACACCTCGGTTTTGGCCCAAAACTGATCTCTGCTCTTTCCACCAAGTTCTCTGTGTGGCTCTGTCCTCTTGTAATTTGTACCCTGAAATATGGAGCATTAAATAAAATAAAACATTTTGAGTCTTATTAAACTAGCAACTTTAAATTTGCAATTTGTTCCCTGAAATATGGAGCATTAAATTAAATAAAATGTACACAATGTGTCTCTTACATTTTGAGTCTGTCTACAGCAATATTAAACTAGTAACTATTGCAACAAATAGAAAAACCAAACATTATCCCTACAAACAAAGACAATACTTGGTATCTATTGACAAAAAACTGCCTTCAGCAATTTCCGTCATGAAGTTCAAGCCCTGTCTATGAATTATGTTTGTAAAAAATGGCGAGACAATAAGCATAAAAAGTACATGGACAATGGTGGCAACAGCCTTCATAACCCCACCCCCCCCCCCCCCACCAAAAAAAAACCCCAACCCAAACAATTAGTCTAGTAATGAACACTAGTGAGACCTTTAAAACTTAAAAGTTTGTTGTGTTTAATGACGCCACTAGAGCACACTGATTAATTAATCATCAGTGACTAAATGTCAAACATTTGATAATTAATTGTGACATGATAGAGTTTTCACAGGAAACTGCCAAAGTTTTCCATTAACTAGCTGAGCATGGTATCTTTTATATGCAAAGCCACAGTCATGATAGCACATACCAAGACCTTTTGTATACCAGTCATGGAACACTAGTTAGGAAGAAGATAAAAAACCAAGGATGTTTTTGGTACTACAACCCAGGCACCTCAGATATGCTCTCTACAGACTAAGCCCCAGAGTTTTTAAACTGTCTCGTAATATTTCTCAAATTTCACTTGACGCCCATGGCTTTCACTTTGGGAATTATAGCATTGATTTATACAAAACGGGGAATTTTCAGTTTCATTTTAAACAATCTAATTAAAATTAGCTCCACTATTACATGTGGATCTAAAGACAGCCAGTTGGAGCTCATGTCCACCAATCAAAACCTTACCTGCAGAATCCTGCCAGTGATTTAAAAATAATTTGAAAACATTCCGAATTATCCTGAGGGTATACGACATGTTTCGTGTGAATTACGAATGCCTTAAAACATGTTTTATTTTATAAAATAAATAATTTGTAATGTAAAACTGAAGACTGATTTAGTTTTTTTAAATTTTATAAATAAATAAATAATTTTTAATGTAAAATTGAAGACTGATAACCCACCCCGTACGTATTGGTATGGTTCGCTGTACTGCAGCCACTAAAATAGACTCGCCCAATATTTTTAGAATTTGTATGCTCCCAAATAACGTTATAAAAGGCGAAGTGTGATTGGTCAATATTTAAATTATTATTTACAGACGAAATGTTACCTGGACATTGGGGACTATGCAGTGTTGTTAGTTTTAAATCACTGGCAGGATTCTGCAAGTAAGGTTTTGATTGGTGGACATGAGCTCCAACTGGCTGTCTTTAGATCCACATGTAATAGTGGAGCTAATTTTAATTAGATTGCATTTTAAAAACTTTTAATTAAATTAAGTTAGAATTTAAAAGAGTAATACTATGTATGTATTTATTCAAATTAATATATCTGTTTTTCGTTATGGAATGTTATGGAAAGGGAAGAGGCATTTGTCAAGTGATATGTATCTTTTTCAAAATATATATCTATATATAATCATAAAAAAAGGGAATTATTTACTTTCAGACTGGAAATATTTTACTCCAAAAATTGAGAATAAAAAATGACATAGCCTTTGGGGAATGTTGCTGATTATCAGTCTATGAATATAGCTAATAAAATCCTGATATTACTCATACAAATTTATTACCACTGGTGTGGGAGCATCAATTTTTTTTGGCTTCTCCTTGTGAACACTGTAGTTACATCCAGAAGACTTGGCAACCTTCTGTAAGATCTCATCCTCATCAACGTCCATCTCCGTCCTCGCGTTTATAGTGATGTGGATCATCTGAAACAACAAGCAGTAAAATACGGTAAACTTTAAAGAATATAAACACACATCAAGAGATGTAAAATGATCAACAAGGATGACATATTTAAAAAAACCTGTACGAATTAAGAGGTTAAAATTGAGGATTCGTAGCAAATGGTTTATAGGTAGTACTAAACCAAATAACTTCCGGCTGGGTCAAAGTTCGAGGTGCACCCAACTTTTGATAGAGAAGTGAGCACCACAAGTCCTGTGATTGGTTATAAATATGAGTGTGTTGGTTGTAAAAAAAATTAGTTTCATCTGGGCTAAAAATGTATGCAATTTTATTTCATCTAGTACCATTGTGTCAAGTAGCCTTGTGCTTGGAACATGTATGGGGTACCTGTAAAAAAAAGTACTCAAATTTTGTGCGGAACTAGGGTAGTCATAGACGCTACCCGTTATCTCAGAAATTAGCAGCTTGACACCCACTTTTTTGTGATTCACTTTAAGGGTGAGGGGTGGTAGTATTTATATCTGTGGCGTTTATGTCGATTGATACGTTGCAGGTAGGAGTTTTAGCCACATATGTTACTATTGTCGTCTATGGGATTTGATTTGGTAGTATACACCCTTTAATATGGAAAATATCAGCTGAGTCTATATTAATCGGTATTTGTCTCTGCCGAGACATATACTTATTAACTAGACGAGGTTGACTGTTTACATATTAAAAAAGATGAATAACAAATTTTATTTATCCTACACATGTATAACACTTCTAAAATAACATTTTCATTAAATATTTTTATCACAGTTATCAAGTCGCCTTCATTGGTAAAATGACGACATTATGATTGACACAAATGTAGTTTGACATATTGCACACTTTAAATCTTATCGAAACGTTACGCTCAAGTATACAGGTCATGTTGGCTTGTAAACAAATGACCCATTAACATCAATAAATATATTAACTGGGTTAATACACCAAAATATCAAATGGGTTTATGTCAATGATATTATAAGTTATAGGATAAAGAACTGTATGCCACGACAAAGATAAAATTCACTTTAGATGTTTAAATGATGGACAACCAAACCACAAGATGGGGAGTGCATAAACAGTTGAAGAGTAATTTCTCTAAACTCTTAACATCCAGAAATGAGGGAAAATGGAAATAACCACATACATGTATGTATGCTTTATTTTTTCATGCTGACATGTCGTACACTTAAAAGACTTTTGTAAAAACATTTTTCAGTTGTGTTTTTTTCTAACTATAGCATTAATATTTATATTAGATGGCAAAAATTACATACCATGTACGAAATAAAAATTAAAAAAATTCCAGATACGTGCAGCTACATGTAATAACTAGCTTTAATTTGAATAGTCAGCTGTTTGTGCAGACTGATATTTACATAACTGACCACTGGGCCACAAGAGGTGGTTGAGGTTCTCCACAATTGGAAGGAAATGTTTTATTTAACGAAACACTCAACACATTTTATTTACGGTTATATGGCGTCGGACATACATGTATGGTTAAGGAACACACGGATATTGAGGGACAAAACCCGCTGTCGCCACTTCATGGGCTACTCTTTTTGATTAGCAGCAAGAGATCTTTTATATGCACCATCCCATAGACAGGCTAGCACATACCACAGCCTTTGATGTACCAGTCGTGATGCACTGGCTAGAGCGAGAAATAGCCCAATGGGCCCACTGATAGGGATCGATCCCAAACCTACAGTGCATCAAGCGAGCGCTGTACCACTGGGCTACAACTCGCCCCTCTCCACAATTGGGAGCTGAGAAAGTATTACATGTGAACATGTATACATATGTAAAATACTATACAACCGCAGGTGTCAACTATAATAATTCCACATTGAATTATTGCACTGTGCTAGACTGTCTCCCACACTTTGTTTAATAGTTGGGTGGATGTAACAAAATGAAAGTCGGTAACTATCGGTTAATTGACCAACTCGGTTAATTACATATTATTACTCATATGGTTACAAATATCTTGGTGCTTACCAAAGTGATATATCCCACTAGAATGCCAAGTGGGATGTAACATTTTTGACGTCACACGATGATGTCATCAATTAGAACACTACAACCTTACACGAACGTCAACGAAACGAGATGAGTGATATAAATTAAGATCGATTATGGGTAATAAATAGGATATTAAACTTGCTACCATTTCGTATCATGTTTATGTCCCTCGTGAAATAATTTTCATTGTCACTTGCTAAAGCTTGTGATAACTGAAAGTTATTTCACTTGGGACATAAACATGATATGAAATGGAAGCTTGTTTAATATCCTATAATTATCGAGCTGCACCGAGGCTATGCAAATATGTAGGTTTGACTATATTTATTTGTTTAATATGTGCACGTGACCAGCACCCCCATCCCCTACTTCACAGATCATTCTAATGAGCCTACAATACACACTTAAACAATTACAGTTTGAAATTAGTTCCCACTTTTGCATTACAATGTGCAATTCAGAACTCGTATTGGAAAATATTTTCTTTAAGACAAACTTCATATTAATGCTTTTCGTAAAAGTATTGAAATGTAAGCAAAGGTTTATAAATAATAAGTCAAATACCTTATCTGTAAGTCAAATACCTTTTCTTTTAGTAAATATTTTTGTGAACTAATAAGACAAATACATTATCTTTTAGTCTTCTTCTTCTTTTCATTCGCTTGTTGACTACACGTCGAGGCCAGCAGTGATTATAAATGATACCGTTTTTGTGCCGTACAGCTTTCCTATGGGCCCCGAGGTAAGGAGCCTGGCTCTGCACCTGACTGGCGAGTCATCACAGGGCGAGCACCGATCACATCTTTATTGTCCAGAAATGTAGTCATAATAGCTGTTGATGCATGGTATTGTGGTCTATTAGAATGCGCTGTGCAGCCCAATACCTCTGACTTCAGCACTCGAGGTTTCTGTTAGGATTACCTCACCCTTAGTTCATATCAGTCTAGCCTCTACCCATTGACCAGTCCAGCTAGGGTGTCCCTAACAAAAGCCAAAGCGCCTGCTGCAATAGCTCTCTGGGTTACCGAGACATACAAGCCTCCTCACCACATCAAGGAATGGACTATGAAGGGGTTATCTTTTAGTCAAACCTTTTTATGAACAATCAGCTACAGACAATCCACTGAACCGAATATATAAATGTGTGAGAAAAATGTATTTGAGGAGAATACTATATTCCTGAAACTAACCTTCAAGAAAGACGTCATGTCTTTTATATGTTGCGTACATTTCATCTTGAAACCGTCGGGGGCCCCTTCCCCCTGCTGCAAAACAAAGAAAAATCACATATCAATGTTATCCTGATTTTACCTGTAATTAACAATTGAAATTCTAGCAGAATTTTAAAAAAAAATGAGGCTATTAAAAGAAAGTATTAATGTTAGTATCACCTGCAACAGTATTTCAAGTATATTCGGTCACTCATGTTAAGCAGTCACCTCAGAAAGTTATAAAAAGTGGCTTCTCGATATTATTTATTATTAAGACAGTATTAGATAATTTGGGAGAATAGTAACATGGCTTCTTGAGAAAGGTGAACATGTAAAAGAGATGGCTATTTTAACAGATATAACTATATTATATTTTAGGGACGGAACGTAGTGCAATGGTAAAGCACCTACCTTATGCGCGGTCGATCTGGGATCGACCCACATCAGTGGGCCCATTGGGTTATTTCTCATTCCTACCAGTGCACCACAACTGGTATATCAAAGGCTGTGGTACGTGCTATCATGTCTATGGGATAGTGCATATAAAAGATCCTTTGCTACTAATGGATTAATGATAAATAAATCAATGTGCTCTAGTGGTGTTGATAAACAAAACAAACTTTAATTAATATTATATTTTATCACAGATGTTGTTTGAACAACGGATGTCAGACTTTGATGCTTGTCTTATTAAACGATAGATGTCCGGGTATCACAGACCTTGCTTTTTAAGGAGCGCGGGTGCGATCGCACTTGTACAGCGCACGTAATTTCAATCCGACGAGTGTGAAAAAAAGTGCACGTTACACTCAACAAATAGTGTATGTAACATAGATGGGTATATTTATTTCCACTTTTAAAAAAAATCCAGTTTTCATAGCTCATTTAGCTGATAGGGAGGTCCTTTTATTAAAACAATAAAAATTAAAAACATGGCAGTGGCTTCCATGCAGTCGTTAAACTGGTATTTCTCTTTGTTGAACAAATCAGGAAATACTGGCTTAATAAACAATTTTGTAGACGTACCAGTCAAAATCCAATCAGAGTTACACTGCCTATTTTATTTATTTTGGAGAGTGATTTTTCACTCGCCTTAGCATATTGAGGTGTGCGATTTTCCACTCGCCTATAATTTTCAAAAACCAAGGACTGGTATCATACACGGCTCAAAGTTGACAGGAGGCAGGAATCTATAATGCCAGTCCTTCACATCTGACGTGTGTGACCTTAATTTCATCTCAAGCATTTTTTATAGTCCACCTAAACTATGGTAACAACGTTCCTCACACCGACTGTTTCAAAACAAAAAGCTGCTTTAAATCCAGCTGGCATCAGTGTTTTTATACTAGTATCATTATAGTGATTCAGTGATTGTTCAATATGCGCTATTTCAAAACTCATTTTTGTCTATATAGGCAAGTCTTACCAGTACTCGATATCTTTTCCCAGTGTAATGCAAATCACTTGCCTGGAGCTTATCACTGATATCAGGAGAGTGGTTCATAACTTGCCTGGTATTTTCAAATGTGAAGGACTGGTATGCACAGGTTGGTTCTGATAAACCATTTCACAAGCAGCTTTTACCGTCCACTGTATTTCCATTTACAGATGCGATAACATAAATCATAACCTTTTATCTCTGTTTGTCTGGGGCGGGACGTAGCCAAGTGCTAAAGTGCTTGCTTGATGTACGGTCAGTTTAAGATCGATTCCCATCGGTGGGCCCATTGGGCTATTTCTCGTTCCAGCCAGTGCACAATGACTGATATATCAAAGGTCGTGGTATGTGCTATCATGTCTGTGGGATGATGCATATAAAAGATCACTTGCTACTAACAGAAAAAAGTAGCAAGTTTTTTCTCTGAGACTATATGTCAAAACTATCAAATGTTTGACATCCAATAGCGATGATTAATAAATCAATGTGCTCTAGCGGTGTTGGTAACTAAAACAAACTTTAACGCTGTTTGTCTCAAGTTTTCTGTATTGCTGTTGAAAAAAATCACACTATAGATAAGTTTAATATGTTGTCTAATTTTCAGACTACTTTCTTGGAATACTTCTCATTTTCTAACATTTGCTTCCAAATAAAAAACCTGAGAAGCAAAGATCACTCCCCACTTAACAAAAATAATTTTGAACTTGTTTTCTGGAACTGATGTGATTTTCATTTATATAGGAATATTATAAGAATTCATACGATTCCTATCCAAAAGCAAGCCAAGTATTTTGTCACTAACATGCTTCTACATATTTATAAATTTTGACTCTTTTTTTGTTTCATTTGTAGTTTGATGTACATGTACTCCTGATTTACATTGAGAATACAACAGATAATAGAACTAAACATATATTTTAAAGAACTAAAGAATAAAACCCCCAAATGTCACCAAGTGCCAAATGTGTAAATATCTTACCCAGTTAATAAAGACGAACTTGGGAAGACCTGTGTTGGGATCTTTGACTCGCAGATAGGCGTACATGATCTTGCCACTGTTGAGTTCCTCAGCCATCTCTTCGGTACCGCCATCTACACAACAAACACAAACAATGTATAAACATCAGTCACGATTCAGCCTAGAATTTTGAATGGTGAAAATGGAGAAAACTTGAGTGTTTTCTCTTTTCAGAATACTTCAACTGACCTCAAACAATGGCATATTCCCCTAGGGATATTGGTCTAGTCTCAACATCCCAACAGCCAATGAGATGGCTAAAATCTTCCAATCAGTCCTCTGCTTCCATTTCCAGTCATACGACTAACCCTTCTTTCCAGTCATATGACTAACCCTTCTTTCCAGTCATATGACTAACCCTTCTTTCCAGTCATACGACTAACCCTTCTTTCCACTGAGTACATCGAATGGAGAAATGGAAGTGGGGAGGCTGGGTGGGTATAATGTATTCTAAAAGAAAAAAGACTCCAAATTTTCTCCATTTCTTTACTACTTAACCTGACCTCAAACAATGGCAGCATTCAACAGTTCCATGCTCCGAAGATGCCACTGTCTTCTCCCCATAACCGGAATGGTTCTGACTGGATGGAAGATTAAGCTATGGGTAGCCCACAAATGATGTTATTAACAACAAAAGCTATGGTTGCATCCATCAGAAACAATGGAATGAATGAATGTTTAATGATACCCTAGCACAAAAAATACAGAAACAATGGAAGAAAACAGCCCCAGGTTATCTGGACAAGGATCTGCTAGTCCATTTCTTGGAACGGTTCTGACCTGGTGGAAGGTTAGATTAATTAAGCTATGGGGAGCCCACTCCACCAAGGATGCCCAAAAACGGACCATGCAAATGATGTTAGTAACAACAAATGTTATGGTTGTATCCGTCAGAACACTCAACTAAACAGCCATTCAGCTTCAAGGAATTCCGTAGATACAGTAGGAACTCCGGCAGCTTTACAACACAAATTGTCTGAGGCATGATCGTGTTTCTAAGACTCCATCTGTAAAAGCACAGCCATCGGATATTATAAACAGTCGCTGTAGATGTATGATGAGCTTTCAAAATCGCCTCCGTGAACATGGAAAATCCATTCTTTTTCAATCCCTCGGAGACAAGATCCATGCTTATAGCGGGAACAAACGTGGATTGTGATGGTGTTGTCTTGACGTGGGATGAAGTAGCAGTCTTTCCCAGTTGGGTAATGGTATCGGGTAGTGGTAGTGGATCTGGATCTGCGAGATGTAGCAGATCTGGATACCATACACGATTTGGACACATGGACTGGTGAGGGAAGGCGTAAGCGTCCAGACCTTCCCAACTTATGGCCAGTGCATCTAGATCCAAGTAGAACTGGTAAGACATAAACCAGGAGCTGACGATTGAATCGGGTCACAAACAGGTCTACGTTTGGGGTCCAAAGGCTCTGACACACCCTACATAAATAATGTTTCTGAATGTAACTAGCATTCACCTTGTGGCTTGTAGAGCAGATGGCCTGGATAACGTGTCTGCTAACACATTTGAAACCCCTGGAATGTGACTTGTTCATAGGTTCAGCGGAATGGCATCGACCATCTTGATATGTGTGTGTGTGTGTGTGTGTGTGTGTGTGTGTGTGTGTGTGTGTGTGTGTGTGTGTGTTGAGTTGTGCTTCCCTGAAAAATATATTGAGAAAAAGAAAATTTGCTTGAGTAGGGAAGGGTTTTGACATTTTGACATGTGCCTGCTGTCACTGGAAAAAGATAATACCTAATATAATAGTATATATTCCACCTACTGACTGAATGACACCCCAGCACACAAAATCTAGATTGGCTATTGGGTGTCACACAAAGGTAAACATATTAATATGATTTTCTTCTGATTGAAACAGAAGTAATACAGTTTATTTACAACTTACTACAAGACCATCGGATGGCACTGGGTTTACAGCTGCCATCCAGAGCAAGTTTTAATGACCCAATGGGTAGATGTTAGACCACTACACAGACCTCTCTCTCACTAATCTCTAACAACTAACCCACTGCCCTGGACAGCGTGCTTGAACTATAATTGGATATACCCGGTAAGTTGAAATGAGTGAATCAAGTACAAACAAGTTAGGTTTATTCAGGTTTAAGCCACAAGTACACTAACAGATTTAGAAGAAAATAAATACCTCCAGTTCCATAGACCTTGATAACAGCAGACTGGCCCTGGTATCCAAACACAGCCCTAAAATATCAAACAACAATAAATACATAATCAAAGACAAAAGATGTATGTGGAAGTACTAGAAGTTAAAGCTTACACGTATACATAATGTCAACTACATGTACACCCATGTCAGAATTAAATTGTCAGTTTAAATGTGCCAGTATAACATAGGACTACGGTGGATCAATCGAGGGTGTATATCTCACACCTTTAAAATTTTATGAATTTTTTTTTTTTACAGCATGAAACAGCAATGGATTAATTAAATTATTTGTACCTTCACTTTTACAATAGGTAATAAAATGGTTGACCTCTGATTTTTATAAATATAAACTGTCTGACACCACTGCCTACTATAATTTCATGTACACATTCATCTATACATGCATTCATGTACAGACATGGTTTTTTTCAAAGTGCAATTTTACTTACATGTGCATTATACATACATTACATGTATGTATAAAGTGATGTCACAACCTTGGACATGTTACTACCGGGCACCAAACACGTGCATCAGCAATTTAAACTCGTCTAATGCTTTTAATTTATGTACAACAAGTAAATACTAATGCTTAAATGTAAAAATAAAATAAAATATATGAACAATGTTGCTTGACGTTTATTGAGAAACACCATCTTTGAGCAGAAATAACTAGTCACTTCTTTTATCTATAGAAAGTGTCATTATATATACATTTTGTAGACTCCATTTAAAATTCATTCCGTTGGACATTCTATAATTAATAAGATACAAAAACATATATGCTTATATACCACAGGGGTTTTGAACACGCCTATCCCGAGTCTGACCTCTGATATGATTGGGGGCCGGACTCGGGACAAGAATGTCCAAATAATAAAAGGGGTGGGGCAACACATGTGTGATGTAAAATGTAATGCTAAGAATTCGCGCAAGCATAAAACATCCGAATCTATTTGGATTCGCGTGAAATATTTCCACAATTTATTAAATTGAATAATCAGTGAGTAAAACGTTACAGAATTAAAAAAAAATTAATAGTCTGGTTATCAAGCTTCCATTTAAACTAGCTTGAAAAGTGTAGCATACATTCGAATCAGGTTTACCGAGAATAGTCTGGCCTGGAGCCAAGCGGTGGTTGGTCCATTTCTATGAACCAAATTGCCAATGAAGAGAACCGAAAGTAACATGTTTGTTCAGTTCTTACATAATCAGGCATCGAAATAAGTCGAGAATGGTTGTTCAGGTTACTGGGAGGTTACCACATGTAAAAAAAGTCGAGAACTGTGTTTTGTTCTCGACAAAAATTTCAACGTAACGGTAGTTTCGTTTCTGAACGTATACCAGGCTATGCATTCCGGACTTCCGCGTTTCATTTTCTCGTAAGGAATTGCATCGATGTTTGCGCGCACTTGTGCAATTGCAAGCAATTATAGGCATTCCGCGTTTAAGCAGAGTCCACTAGATGGTTTACTTCCGCGTTTCGTTTTCTCGTACGAAATTGCACCAATGTTCGTGCACACTTGTGCAATTGCAAGCAATTATAGTCAATCCGCGTTTAAGTAGTGCCCACTAGATAAATTTACTTCCGGAGTTCGTTTCTCGTACCAATGTTCGCACGCACCGATACAATTTTAGAACGTCCGCGTTTTAGCCTTAAAAGTAGTAGTAGGAACAGAAAATCAATTTTAACTTTCATGTAGTTGTGGTAACCTATAGGTTACCAGGCTATATTTTGTGGTAACCTGTAAATGGGTTACCAAACACAATGCTTATTTCGATGCCTGATAATAATAATAGACAGTAGTGTGCCACTTTTAGTAATACATTAAACATTTATATGTTAGTTCGCTGATATTATGTTCCTAATCTTGAATTACCTGCATTTTTTAATAAATAAATATTTTTGTCAGTAGCTGAAATGTACTTCAGTAATTTCCATACAAACATTGAACCAATGCGCAAAATACATTGGCAAAAGTATCCCATGCGCTGTTTACGAATAAGCAATCTTCGAAAAATAACATGGGCTGCGTTCAGCCAGACTGAGCGGAAAAACATCCGCTAGACTAGTTTATACACTTCACAGTAAACCAAATGGCCATGTTAGGAACCAATCAATTAGTTCGCGAACATTAGCCAAACTTTTGCTGGCTGAACTTGGGGCTGGTAAGACACCTAAAAAAAACTTGACTGTAAAGAGAAAATGGAACCAACAACTAAAAAATTTTTTTTAGTAAAAAAACATTTTTGTTTGTGTTTTTTGTTTTAAACATGGATATACTGTTACTACAGGGCTTCTAGATTATGGTAGCCCCACTCCCATGGCTAGTGATATTCAATGTTGGGCTAGTAAATAACTACTATTGCTATGCCTGATGGCTAGTGAATTTGCTTTGATAAAATGTTGCAGTTAAGTCTATTTTGTAAATATAAATATCCTGACCCCACCCCAATCCCCAATATTAGTGTTTTTAATCTCTATCTCCTTCTTTAGGTGACATATCTGATTATTACTATTATTTAGTAAAATTGTCTAACTTAAGTAGGGCTAGTGAATTTTTAATTGTGGCTAGTAAATTTGTAAAATCACTGATCCCATGGCTAACAGATTTTAAAAAAAATCTAGAAGCCCTGTACTAACAAATTGGTTATTATTTCCAGCAAATAGCAAGGGTTGTTTTATATACACTAATCCATATAGTTAGTACTTCAGTATTAGTAGCATGTGACACATAATTTTATATACTAACACTTAATAAAGTTCTTTGAAAATGTTTAGAATCGGCCCTGAAATGAGGACAGGGATGTCCCACTGCACAGTTGTTTTTTTACAAAATGAGTAGAGTTTCAAATTTCATATTCAAAATTAGGCTGTCAGTCTGCACATTTTTGCATTTGTTTCCCCAATTAAATGTACATGCAATTAACATTTAATTGACTAAATGTCAAAGAACAGTAAGTAGGCTTGCGTGCAGGAAAATTTGTAATGGGATCTAAGCAGTCTCCAACTTCAGAGTATGTATGTACTGAGAGCGCCAAACACCAGGATTTCTCAGAAAAATCGAGGGTATACTCCCCCTTAAAATTTTAAAAATTAAATTTCCTGAAATGGAATGCTGTGCATTCTACATGTAAAATTCATACTGAAAAATAGAGGGGTATACTCTTTTTTTTTTAATATTTAAAAAAAAATATATATCTTTTGTATACTCGTCCATTATGACCCCTTCCCCCAAAAACCCCAGCAACAAACAAAAAACATAAACAAAAAAGTTGCATATTTTTGATGATCATTCTAAAGTAAAGGTTTTTTTTTTAAATCATAAACTCATATCCAATTTTCCTTCATTTCGATAGCATTTAAAAAAAAAAATACATTCACAAATTAAGGGAAATAAACATATTTATTAATACAGGGCTTCCAAATGCTTTCTATGATGTGAAATTATTTCACACATAACAGTTTAAATTTTGATTTAAATTGCTTACGTTTTGGGACGAGTTAATTTTTGTGTGGACAACTGAAATTTGAGTTACTTGTCTGGCGGGCATTTGAAAATTTTAGCATATGGCCAGCCCCGTCTATGATTAATACAGGGGTTCTAGAATATTTTGAAAATTCACTTGCCATAAGGCCAGTAGATTTGAAAATTCACTGGCCATGGTGAAAAATTCACTTGCCCAATTTTAACTGTTGATAAAATAAAAAAACAGTAAATTAAAATAATTAACTTTTTAATGTCCATTTTTCATACCAAGATCATGTTTAATCAATTTGTCAATTTACACAACAGATAGGCTCATTGGGCATGCTTTATGGTTTGTTTAGAAAAATATGCAAATAATTTTCATCAGTTTAGAATAAAGTTACGTAAAGTAAATAATTGTTTCCACTAAAACCACCTAAGTTATAAAAAATAATCCATGTTTCCGAGATATTACAACAATTAACAGCATTATTCATTTACTTATGAATGGGAACTTACCCCCCACCCACCCCCTCAAAAAACAAAAAGAGAAAAGAAACAATTAAGAACCTTTATTAGCATAAAGTGTACATGTATTGCAGTTTAACTTTAAGGCTTACCCCCCCCCCCCCCCCCCCACACACACCATATTAGAAATTTTGCAATTTGGGTACTTTGTTAAATTTATCTATTTCATGATACTGTGTTTATAAGCTTTTTAAAAAAACTTGTTTGCAATTTATGTCATATTTTATAAATTAAATTAATAATTTACACATTTAAAGTATTTGTAAATAGTGACGTGCAACCTTTAAAACTAATAAAAGATTGGTTACCGTTTTGCATATTATTATTAGTATTAGAGTAACAAATCTTTGGATTTCAGTGTAAAAAAACAAAATGGCAGCAAAAACAATGAACTTCTGTTTTTCCAATGTTTACACTTTATAACTTTAGTAAAGTTATATCAGTAGGTATATTGATGTCATGGATGGGTCAGAGATTGCTGGTGGCCAACTATTTGTTAGTGAAATATTGCATGTGATAGCAAATCGAAAGAAGTGACTTGTAGATGTTTGTTTTGTTTTTGTATGATCGTAAGACGTAGGGTTGTAGATTATTTATTTTTTACCACTTGCCATTGGGATTGCACAAAGTAACTTTTACTGGCCCGAATCCAAAAAACACTGGCCTCGGCATCGGGCCACTGTATTCTAGAAGGCCTGATTAATATAACTGTCTCTCAACTAACCATTTTTAATCATTTTCTGCGGAAATACTCCACATATCTCAAAACTGGCTAGAACTAAATAATTCAGGGCTTCTAGATTATGGTAGACCCACTCCCATGGCTAGTGATATTCAATGTTGGGCTAGTAAATAACTACCATCATCATGCCTGATGGCTAGTAAAAAACAATGTTGTCAAATGATGCATTTATGTCTGTTTTGTAAATATGACTTTCCTGTCCCACTCACCTACCCAAATCGAAGGATTTTAAAGCTCTATCTCCTTCTTTGGGTGACATACATGTATCTAGTTGTATTTATGAAAGTAGGGCTACTGAATTTATAATCATGACTGGTAAATTTTTAAAAATCACTGATCCCATTGCTAGTGGATTTTTATAAAATTCCAGAAGCCCTGGAATTGTTAATGATTTCTTTTTGTACCACTGCTTGACATCATGTGTCATGCATGAAGTTCACGACTCGTGCATTTGTTAGCTACAGTGGTAACTGATGACTCACAAGATTGCATTGATGGATCATGGAGTGATAAATAAAATAACAAAATGGTATTTCAAAAATCTCCACTCAATAAAATATCTTTTAAAAACACCCCACAAAAGGTTCATTTTGTTAAAAACTTCCAAGACAACGTTATTGCAATACATGTGTATGCTGTTTATTGTGAAGTATACTATAGCCTCCACCAGGAAGTGCTTTAACTTAGTTAAAGCAAGGCGGAAGTGACAAAAACATGTTATCCACTCCCAGTTCCATACCTTTTCCTGCAGAATGCCTTTATACTAACACAGTATTTTGGACTTTCAAGGTACACAAATAAAAGTAAAAACATATTACCAGTTCGTATCTGTTTTATCGTTCACCACGTCATTATAGGCTTTGATGATCGCATCTTGGTTCTTCCGCAAGTCGATCGACATCCTGAATAAGTGCCGTGTGTGTAATACGTCACCAAAAGCGTGCTCGAATTTTAGCTTTGGTCGTGTTCGGGCGACGGGACGTTGAACTTTTCGAACTAACACGCCATTTCTGCAAATGATGGCATCAGAAGTAAAGTCGCAGATTCAGTTTTGCCTTTTTCTTTATCTTACACATCCGTTTTTTTTTTTTTTTTTTTTTTTTTGGATAACCCTGTCGAACCCACCTAATGAAATAAACACAATCGAAATTCATTGCTCTGTGGTGACCCCAAGCGCTCTATGTATACGTTTTAGTTAGAAGGGACATTTATTATTTTTAAACTGATGTTTGAGTCTATATGTATATAACAAAAAAGTTAAAAAGTTTAAAAAAAAAAAGAGAGAGAGAAAGGCTCGTGCTTACAACATTCATCCGCTCGACAGGCTTACTGTACTGGGGATTGTGCAAGGGTGTGTGTGTGTGCGCGTGTGTGTGTAGGGTGTGTGTGTGTGTGTGTGTGTGTGGGGGGGGGGGGGGTCTAGACTAGCTAAAAGTTCAAGGACGTTCAGGTCATGCTTCGCTGTAAAACATATATTTAAACAAGAGAACTGATGAGATACATGATACGCCCGTCAGGAGTTTGATGGAAAACCATAGATATTAATGAATATGTTACGGGTATGATTCAAGTCTAATTATGTGAAATGTTTGCAATGAACAGTTTGTTTTGGACCAACTACTGATGATACTGTATCCATTGGAGAAGATGCTGTCTGATTAATATTGTTATTGTTCTTTATTAGAAAGGGAAATTTTGTTTAGCATGGGTACTCTAGTGACACATTTATATTGGCAGAAACCGTTTATGTATGTAATGTTAACAATATAGAACAACCAAAAAATTAGCCGGACAAGGATTTACTGCTATGTTCAGTAGACCGTGAAAAGTAGGTCACAGTGACCTAGTAATAGTACGCGACACGCCGCCATCCCAGATTGATCCTACATGTGAGGTTTAATGATCCTGTATGCATCTATATGCAAGTTATGGTCCAGACAAGGATTTACTGTTATGTGCAGTAGACCTTGAAAAGTAGGTCACAGTGACCTAGTAATACTACGCGACACACCGCCATCCCAAATTGTTCCTACATGTGAGGTTTGATGGTCCTGTATGCATCTGTGTGCAAGATATTGTCCGGACAAGAAAACGTTAACAGACGGACGTACGTACGTACGGACGGACAACGCCATACCATGATACAACCCATCATTGACGGGCGTATAAAAATCGCTAGGAACAGGTATGTGTGTGTGGGGTTGTTATGCCACGACCAGCATCAAATGGGTCTAATTAACGAGCTACTCTCGACTCACTAAATTCAAAACCGATATGTAAGCTCTTGATCTTTCTCTTTCGATCGACCGCTCAAAATTGCGCCAGATTTGCTTAATCCATTATTGCGCACCTTTTATTTTTGGCATTATTCCTTGCTCCTTCAAAATTCCATAGCACCATTACACTCCCCCCCCCCCCCCCCCCGCCTTTTACCGAGCACATTACCGATGGCACTTTTGTGCCGTCGATAAAGCTCCTCAACAATGGCCAAATGTATATACCTGGTGTACATTATCTGCCAATAGGCCTATTTAACATTTGCACATTTAAAAGATGTCTACATATAACAAGATACTTAGCCTTTCAGTCAGGTTTATTTGCTGCAAATGTCACTTTAAAAAAAAACTGCCATAGGCAGGCTCAAAATTGCCGACCACGGTCGGGCTGCTGGTGCTCCCTTGTACTTGTCAGTGCAGGCGGTCCCTCCTCCTACCCACCCCCACCTTTCCTGTCCATGACAGGCGTGCGCTACAACAGCTTGCCTTGAATGTGCACGTAAAGCCCTATGAGTATGACCTGACCTGGTGTGTATGTGTGTGTGTGTGTGTGTATGTGTGTTATATCCCCGAGACCTCTCCCATTTGCACACGTGCTTGACGAATAATTCGATATTCATTGTAGTTCGTTAGACTGAATCAAAACGTAACAAACGGCGCCCCATAATTTTCACAACCGGAAGTAGCATACATTGTTGACATATTACGCTTTTATTAGCTGAGGTTCACTGACATTTCATATGTGAATGGACCGTGTCTGAAGAAGAGCTGAGAAGACAGGACACTGAAGGTAGACCAATTAATGACATCTGTTTCTGTATTTGTCACTTGTACGTACCCCGCGAGAAAGTGACACTATACAATATAGAGATTATTTATCACTGAAGTGACATTGTCACGAGTGGTGCAAAAACACAATACATTGTGACTGTCCATTGTTATGAAATTGTTAGGCTACTGGCGGTGGCCGTGGAGACAATGGAAAATTCGGCTCTCACAGCTAATATTTTAAAGAATGACAACACTGAGAACTCGGCAACATTTTTTTTTTAGCTCTTCTTTACCCCCTAACTACCCCCCCCCCCCCCACACACAAAAACAACGCACCACACCTCCAACACTACCACTAGCAGCAGCACCACCACCACCACCACAAACAACAACAAAGGTAGGACTTTCCTTTGGCACTGTCACATATAAAGCACATTATGAATACTTATCATAAATAGAGTTAGGGTTAGTGACAGTGTCAAAGGAAAGTCCTAAACAAGTTGAACAACTGTACAATAGCAAACCATTGAAATTCCCAGAAATTCCTGAAATTGGGAAGGCACTACCAATGAATTTCTGTCATAATATTTGAAATATAAAAATTTATATTACACCTCCAACATATGAAAACATGAAAAGTATTTATAGAAGAACAATAGGCCCAAAGTAACCCTTGTTGCTTTTCAGAAGGAGCAAACCTTGCAAAATATTTTGAGGGGAAGGGATTAATTGCTCTCATCTTGCATTATGTCAGGTCAGATCATGGGAATTAACGTGCACATTCAGAGCAAGCTGTTGTAGCTCATGCCTGTCATTGGCGCAGGTTTCCCACCCCGCAGGTGGAGCGGGAGGGGACATTTTTGGTGCTATTGAATTTTGAATGTCGTGTAGGATTAAAGGGACACACCCTAGTTACGGCTAGTTGTTAACCATTACGGCGTTGTTTTTCGCTATTAAACCCATTTTTTCACAAATAAAATTGCACTTTACTTACCGTTTATTATTTAGAATATACATTTCCATTCACCTGAAGTGTTTTGTGGTAATCCTGGTAATCCTGGTGTTTGTAATACCACAAAATGCCTTTTTCGTATTTCTGAAAAATGGACGCACGTTTGAAAAAAACCCGTTGAGCAGACAAGGTCTAATCTATTTTTAGACGGGATATTTCCATTTCAATGTCACAGACGTTGGTATACCTCGTGACCGTTATCATTTTGGTTCGGTTTGTTTTCTCGTGCACGGTTCGCGCAATCAACATCCGATTTGTTGTTGTTCATTTGTGAGATTTTTCTTCACAGTTCGTGAACATTTTCAGTAACAATAAAGTTCAGACAAGTAAGTATCTCAATACAAAACGTTACAAACCCTTAAAACCAATAATTTTGCTAAGTCCTACGATATCTGGAGAGGGGATACAACCAGGACAGAACAGTTGGAACATGTCCAGGAGAGGTGAAAAGAACGCACCCCAAGTCTGTGACATTTGTCGTGACGTAGGCATTGTTGTGCTTCGAGCGACATCTACCGGTGACATCAGAATACAAACTTTCAAATTTTTTCAAGCAATTGGGACATGGGGATTCCCATGGTATTTATCGATATAAAACCTGCTTTTTCACTCCATTTGATAAAAACGTGATCTAAGTGTGTTACAGGTTTGTAGATTAACCAAATTATAATTTATTTTCGCTGGATGGAACTAGGGTGTGCGGCTTTAAATAAAAAACCGAAAGGATTGCACAATTTTCATGAAGTAATTTTGGCACATAATGTTTAACAGTTCATTTGAAGAGAAAAAGGCACTTGCATTGGTGAAGCCAGGATTGTATATTGGAGGCACTCACATGCAGTGGGGTTGGGGAGACATGCAATTACATTGTCTATGAGTTGTATTGTGGGGCGACAAAAAATATAAAAGGTGGTGGGGAAAAAGAGAAAATGTGTGATTAGAAAAGGGTTACATGCATGTCCCCCTCTAGCCAACCCTTCTGGCTGTATCAGTAAACAATTGATATTTAATCCTTTAGTAGTACTATAGTATTCAAAACAAATTACGGTCATTAAATATATTTTATATAGATATATATGCAATTGCAAGTGCATGTCACCTTACTACCATTATCCTGAATGCAATACAATTTTCTCTGTTGTGACATCTAACCCTATGCCTAATAAGTGAACAAAATAAACAATCCTTGATGTCTGCATTTGTGGCACTGATATTGTGACACCCAATAGCCAATGTGTATTTATGTGCTGGGGTGTCATTAAACATTCATTAATTTCTTGTGACACTGATGGTTCTGATAAAAGTAACATTAAAAAATAAATACCCCAACAGGGTTTCTGCCAGAGGGTTAAACAGGTATGGTGCCATGTCAGGGTTTCTGCCAGAGGGTTAAACAGGTATGGTGCCATGTCTGGGTTTCTGTCAGAGGGTTAAACAGGTATGGTGCCATGTCAGGGTTTCTGCCAGAGGGTTAAACAGGTATGGTGCCATGTCAGGGTTTCTGCCAGAGGGTTAAACAGGTATGGTGCCATGTCTGGGTTTCTGCCAGAGGGTTAAACAGGTATGGTGCCATGTCAGGGTTTCTGCCAGAGGGTTAAACAGGTATGGTGCCATGTCTGGGTTTCTGCCAGAGGGTTAAACAGGTATGGTGCCATGTCTGGGTTTCTGCCAGAGGGTTAAACAGGTATGGTGCCATGTCTGGGTTTCTGCCAGAGGGTTAAACAGGTATGGTGCCATGTCTGGGTTTCTGCCAGAGGGTTAAACAGGTATGGTGCCATGTCAGGGTTTCTGCCAGATGGTTAAACAGGTATGGTGCCATGTCGGGGTTTCTGCCAGAGGGTAAAACAGGTATGGTGCCATGTCAGGGTTTCTGCCATGGTGTTAAACAGGTATGGCGCCATACCCAAATGTTTTGGCAGAATGTATTTTTTAAGGTAACCTTTTAACAAAATTAATTACTCTTATCATTAATGTATTATTTTTTTAAAGGGACATTCCTGAGTTTGCTCCATTGTAAGATGTTTCTGACTTACAAGCCTTGAAATAAAACATTTTAGTGTATCTGACACAATGTCCTGCACCAATCAATTTGTGCCTGACATGAAAGAAATTGTACCTGTCACAAAACATTGTAAATGAAATAAATTAGGTTTTGTGTTGTTTAATAATTGAGATATTTAATTACTAAATAACCAATGCAGCAATTAAGGCAATAGTCACCAAATGATGACATTTATTATTGTTACATACTTACTAGTCTATGATGCATTAATATATGTATTCTGGTCAAGCTGTATCCTAACCAGCCACAAGCTACATGAGCGATTACTGGGAACAGGGACAGTTGATTTGTCATTATCGGTACCTGTCTGTTCTTTTACAGCAAAGACTGAAGTTATTTTGTTCAACATCCTTTAATTGTTAACCACGAGGCAATTTGAATTGCAAACTTTAAATGAAAACGCCACAGGAAGTATACGCTAAGTACGAAAGGTCAATTACTAATATGCGTGACATCACTTTTCACAATGTAAGTTCCCGCAAAATCGAGACTATAAAAAATCCTACTAAACAGGTACGCGGACTGTAGATGAACTTCGTGTTGGACTGTCAAGTGCCCTGCGAACCGGTTTGAATCCCACTGGTACACATTTGTATTTTTTCATTTGTAATAAAAAAAAATATAATCGGTGCATTAAGTGTATTCGACTCCAAAACAGCCGGCTTTTACTACAACGCGAGCTTCGGACATGGTGACCGGCGAAATCGACATTGTTACTGACAAGTTACAAATTTGTACCGGACAATGACCGTGACCGGCCGCTTATTTCAAGGCTTGGACTAAATAAAATATTTCTACGATTAAACTTACCTGTACATATTAAATATGTTTATTTGTTTAGAATATCAGTGTCTGTGTATTCAATGTGTTTCTGGTCGTCTTAATATTTCTAAGAAGCCCAAACTGAATTGTGTCTTCAAATAATTTCGTATGTACGAAAAAACCATTTTAGGAAATAAAATGAAATTTAACCTAGTACAAATATTAGAATGATCAGAAACATGTTTAATATGCAGCCACTAATATTTTATGCAGAAATATATATTTGATATGTAATTACAATCATTAAAAAGTCTCTGTTAGTTGATAACATCTTAAACATTGCAACAAACTCAGGAATGTCCCTTTTAACCCTAAACTTAACCCATTTTCTTTCTGGATGAGGATCCCCAGACCCCACTGTTGACTGTGGTTGCATTCAATATAGCTTCATACCCCAAAATTTATTTCTGGCAGAAACACTGCATAATTTGTATCAAATACACATTCAACTATACTCTCTGTGTAGATGGTTAATTTGATGAACATGAAATGCACAGTTGTTGAGTAGTGCACATGCAATATATCATGCATAATTTTTACTCAACAGACGGTTAACACAGGGGACATTTTGTTTTCAAAATCTTGATATTTCTAGTCAGTTGAAAATTGATAATTAGCACCTGCTGTTTAATGTTTTAAAATTGTGTAACGATCTCAGAAACGTGCGTAGTAAATTGTGATGCGATACTGAACAGAATGTTCCCTGTAACACATTATTTTAGTATGAATTTAAAATTTGTTACATGTACATGTATGTCTCATTGTCTTGTGAATTTCCATCCAGGAGCAAAGCAAGAGCCCTTAATTATTGTATATTATTAGAGCCCTTAATTATTGTATAATATTAGAGTCCTTAATTATTGTATAATATTAGAGCCCTTAATTATTGTATAATATTAGACGATAATTAAGGGCTCTTGCTTTGCTCTAGGATGGAATTATTATAATTAAGGGCTCTAATATTGGACAATAATTAAGAGCTCTAATATTAGACAATAATTAAGGGCTCTAATACTGGACAATAATTAAGGGCTCTAATATTAGACAATAATTAAGGGCTCTAATATTGGACAATAATTAAGGGCTCTAATATTGGACAATAATTAAGGGCTCTAATATTAGACAATAATTAAGGCCTCTAATATTGGACAATAATTAAGGGCTCTAATATTGGACAATAATTAAGGGCTCTAATATTGGACAATAATTAAGAGCTCTAATATTGGACAATAATTAAGGGCTCTAATATTGGACAATAATTAAGAGCTCTAATTAAGGGCTCTAATATTGGATAATAATTAAGGGCTCTAATATTGGACAATAATTAAGAGCTCTAATATTAGACAATAATTAAGAGCTCTAATATTAGACAATAATTAAGAGCTGTAATATTGGACAATAATTAAGAGCTGTAATATTGGACAATAATTAAGGGTTCTAATATTGGACAATAATTAAGAGCTCTAATATTAGACAATAATTAAGAGCTCTAATATTAGACAATAATTAAGAGCTCTAATATTGGACAATAATTAAGGGCTCTAATATTAGACAATAATTAAGGGCTTTTGCTTGCTCCAGGATAGAATTATTGTCTAATATATTAGACAATAATTATGGGCTCTTGCTTTGCTCCGGTGTGGAATTTTCGTCTAATATTAGACAATAATTAAAGACTCTTAATTGCTTTGCTCTGGGATGGAAATTCACAAGAAAATGCTGCACATGGATGATGATGCAAAACCTGATCCTATTAGATCATTTACTAAACATACTTTGATGCTGGTGAAGTAAAACAAATATTTTCATCTTGGTTAAAATATAAATTGCTTACTTTAATTATTTTAAAATATATATAAAAAAACACATGCAAATTTTACATTGAACTGAGTATTATTTCTCTTCTGAATATATATATCCATGAATATATGATAATATTTTTCTTTGACCAGTGTTCAAATTATGCTTCCAGCTATACATTTGTGTAGGTGGCCAAGGAGATAATGGGCCTCCACTCATTAGCATCTTAATAATTACTACACACACACACACACACACACACACACACACACACACACACACACACACACACACACACACATATATATCTATATCTATATATATGTGTGTGTGTATATGTGTATGTATGTAAGTATATATATATATATGTGTGTGTGTATGTGTGTATATATATATATATATATATATATATATATATATATATATATATACACATATATATATACATATATATAGGTTATGGCAGGCATGTGTGCATTAATGGATGAGTTTCATGGGTTGAGACCACAAAGCAAACTGTGGCATGTTTATTGTATATTCGCTCTCTTGAGGGCAAATTGTTTTGTTACATGTACATATGTATATCATAGATGTCCATCAAAATTTAGACCCCCACTCCCATAATCATTCTTTGCACATATGCCAGCACAACACAAGAAACACCTGATGACAACTGTTTCTCCCAATGTCCATGGCAAGTCTTGTTGATGTCTGTCAGTGGTGAATCATCAATATTATGATCACTGGTCTCTCCCTCTCTTGAGAAGGAGTAAAGAAAAAGGTTAGCTGAATACATGACTAAACTAAGATAAATCAGTTCCCTGGGGCACCACTTGGCCATAGTCTGTTTTTAGGATGTCCTGTATGTGTGCTGTTATCAGCAGTAGGTCACATTCTTCTTTAATCTGTCTGCACCAAAGTGACAGTTACATGGTTTACACTGTCTTATCTTTTATTGCCTGTCATATTGGGATCAGATTTGCAGCTTAAGCGTTGCATTGTTAGTGCAGAAACTCTTAGATAATATGCATGATAAACAAAACAGAGTAACAGTAAGTACATGTATACATATATGTACATGTAATAACTGATTTGTTAGTATTTCTTTTATATATGTATATATGTATGTATGTGTGTGTGTGTGTGCGTGCATGTGTTTGTGCATGTGTGTGTATATATATATATATATATATATATATATATATATATATATATATATATATATATATATATATGCGATCAGTTGGACTGTGGCAGACTCTTTGCTTTTGTTAGTCTTAATGACTGCAGACGGACAACGCACAACCTTAATTTCTTGTCTGTAAGCTTGACTGGGCAGCCAAATCCACACACAGCAATAAGTTATTTAACATATATAACCCCTCCCTCCAAAGCATCACTACAATCATTACAATTTTAGGTAACCATTGATATAAAGTAATATAACCCACAAATTAAAAAAGAAAGATTAAAAGAATAGGATATTTTTTTAGTGTTCTACCAGTTCAGAAAATATTTTGCTCCAGCACTTTCTTGCCATGTGACTTCTCGAGAATCAATTATTTCAGTCAACTTGTAAATTAACTGATTCACTTGACAGGTTAAAAACCCCAAACACAGGACAAAATGTCACAGGAAAAAAAAAATCACAACTTTTAATTACAAAAAATATATTAGGCAATGTGTAACTGACTCCTATTTTCTTTTGATATTAGTTTGGTTGTTGTTTTATTTAAATAAAAAACATAGCAAACACCAAACACATTATAGATGAACACATAGATACGTTTAAAAAAATATTTACTTATAATAATGGTTTGAAATGCAACATTGGCCCGAAATGAAAATATAGAAAACAATAGATCGAGTTTGAGCCGTGACATACGTCACTGTTACCGGTGACACCAGAAAAAAACATGTTAAAAGGATACAAACTCCGGATAGTCCTGTTGCTCAGTGCTGCATCCAACTACTAGCACTGTTACTTGAGTTGTTACCAAGCATATCAAAGAGGTTTGGTTAATAGGCATGTTTTCATAAGCTTATGTACGTTATAACATAATATACTCATCTACAGACATAATGGAAGGTGTTGGTATAAAACAGTTAAGGAGACTATAATAATATGTGTACAGAACTCTATTTAAAACTCCTTCCTATTATTCTACAGACATAATGGAAGGTGTTGGTATAAAACAGTTAAGGAGACTATAATAATGTGTGTACAGAACTCTATTTAAAACTCCTTCCTATTATTCTACAGACATAATGGAAGGTGTTGGTATAAAACAGTTAAGGAGACTATAATAATATGTGTACAGAACTCTATTTAAAACTCCTTCCTATTATTCTACAGACATAATGGAAGGTGTTGGTATAAAACAGTTAAGGAGACTATAATAATGTGTGTACAGAACTCTATTTAAAACTCCTTCCTATTATTCTACAGACATAATGGAAGGTGTTGGTATAAAACAGTTAAGGAGACTATAATAATATGTGTACAGAACTCTATTTAAAACTCCTTCCTATTATTCTACAGACATAATGGAAGGTGTTGGTAAAACAGTTAAGGAGACTATAATAATGTGTGTACAGAACTCTATTTAAAACTCCTTCCTATTATTCTACAGACATAATGGAAGGTGTTGGTATAAAACAGTTAAGGAGACTATAATAATGTGTGTACAGAACTCTATTTAAAACTCCTTCCTATTATTCTACAGACATAATGGAAGGTGTTGGTATAAAACAGTTAAGGAGACTATAATAATATGTGTACAGAACTCTATTTAAAACTCCTTCCTATTATTTTGTATAAATATTTCCCTAACTTACATACTTTGTTTACATTGCTAGTAGGTAATAACTTTATTACTTTAAAGATACATGTATATTGAAGGATGCTGTAATAATGATTAATATATAATCATAAAAAAGTGCAAGTTCATACAGTTTGAAACTTTAATCCTAGTCTAGTAATCACGGAAGTAATCATAAATTACGATTACATTAGCAATGTAATTGATTACGATTATGATTACATGGTATTCTCAAACAGATTACGATTACATGAAAATATGTAATCGATTGTAATTGATTATGATTACTGATTACGATTACCCCATGTCTGATATATATATATATATATATATATATATATATATATATATATATATATATATATATATATACATACAGTAGAATCTCATTGCCTCGAACGCCCAACGATCGAACCTACCGGTATTCTCGAACCAAGAACAATGTCCCGATTTTTTTCTCTCTATTAAACCCTTTTATTTTGGTGCTGATTGGTCGAATACCCCTAGGGTCGAACAGAAGCTTTCTCTCGAACCAGTTTATTAGTCCGAACTGTAAAATTAAACATATATAGCTCGAACGACTAAGTCTATCCGAAGAAATAAAAAAAATTTTTTATATTTATTTACGAATTTTTCATTGACCCTTTCACGTCAGTCACAAAGTAAGTTAATATAAATTCGGAAGTGGAACGAATTAATCCTAGATCATATGCCGGCTTCTCATGTTGTTTATTTAGCACCAATCGGTAATTATCTTTCTAGTACAGATAATAGTACTACGATAATCGTGAGCTGAATGAACCTTGCATGAAACACCAATCAATTGGTGAGCCTAGTTTGGCCTCGCCGGTTTACTTTAATCATTTTAATCGCTACTCTACGCATGAGCGTCGGCATATTTTGTTTTTAACTTGAAACACAGGATAGATCAATGTAATGTAGTGATTGAAACAATAAAAGGTAAAGGACCTCCGCCTGTGCTTCATGCACTTTCATTCTTTTCTCAACGTTGTCAATATGTCGCAAAAGATTCTACAACAGCATAATAAAGAATGATTTTTTAAATTAATAAATATTTATAAATACAGACTACCAGTGTGTTTGTTATTTGTTTATTCAACGGTAATAAATAATTGTTACAAATATGTATCTCATCCGACATTTGAAGGCGACTTCGTTACTCACGAGTCAATCAGACCATCTCGCCCAAACCAGTTTTATGGAAATATGCGAGGTATTCCGATTGGTTTTTGTGTTACAGAAGCACCCGACAACGGACGAATGCATGGTTCGAACTACCCGATGGGTCGAACAGACTTTGATGCACCGACAGTGTTCGAGCCAATGAGATGCTACTGTATCTATATCTATATATATATATATGTAAATTTGATAATAATGAACTGGTAACTTCTAGATAAATGTTTCTTGTTCCAGCCAGTGCACCATGACTGGTATATCAAAGGCCATGGTCTGTGCTGTCCTGTCTGTGGGATGGTGCATATAAAAGACCCCTTGCTACCAATGGAAAAATTTAGCAGGTTCCTCTCTAAGACTATATGTAAAGATTACCAAAATGGTTGACATCTAATAGCTAATGATTAATAAATCAATGTGATCTAGTGGTGTCATTAAACAAAACAAACTTTTATCTTGAATTTTTTTTTTATGAATTTTTCTTAAAACCTTTTTTAATGTTTGATCAATGATGAAATTATTCATGAAAATAATGGGCCTGCCACCACTCTGTGTTCATAATATCTCGAATACAATGGCAGTAACACAATATTTCTATTTCCTATCAGGAAGATACCTATTCTCGGTAGGATGTAATTCGAGTTGTAGAAGGCTGAGGACGTACAGTGTAATGCAAATGGTAGCAGGGCTGTATATTACCAGAATATTCACCATACTGCAAGTTTTTATATTTTGATTTTCAATGTTAAAATTAAAAGTTAAAGTTTGGTTTGTTTAAGAACACTACTAGAGCACATTGATTAATTAATGAAAAATGGATAACTCTGACATAGTCTTTAGAGGAAGCTTTAACCCACTACATTTTTTGTTTGTATTGTTTAACAACACCACTAGAGCACATTGATTTATTAATCATTGGCTATTGGATGTCAAACATATCATTTTGACACAGTCATAGAGATGAAAGCCGCTACATTTTTTCATTAGTAGCAAGGGATCTTTTATATGCACCATCTCACAGACAGGATAGCACATACCACAGCCTTTGATATACCAGTTGTGGTGCACTGACTAGAGCGAGAAATAGCCCAATAGGCCCACCGACAGGGATCAATCCTAGACCGACCGCGCATCAAGCGAACATTTTACCACTGGGCTACATCCCACCCCCACTACATTACTCCATTAGGAACATGGAATCTTTTATATGCACTTTGCCAGGTTATTCATTTATTTTGAAAAAAGATTCAAATATAAGAACAATTAGTAATGTTACTAGTAAGTATATAGGGCAATTAAAAATAAATGAACAAAGAGTAAGCCATGCAGCTGCTATTGTAAAGGATGGCTTTATGATTACTCCACGTTTATAAACTTTACACCACATTATAGATCACAAGTTCACCATAAAAAAATGTATATCAAGAAACATTTCACATGTATTGCAGTTCAGACCACGATAACTGTGCAAACTGGACATTGACATGACAGCATACAGTCACGGATCAATGAAGGGAGAGGGGAACTATATTAACGTGCCCACATTCTTACGGTTCGGGCATGCCCACCATGGATTCGGATTCTGGCATGCCGGGGGGGGGGGGGGGGGGGGCAGATCAGTGATGATACTAGAGCTGGGCGGTATACCTTATATACACAATGTACCAATATCGATACCGAGCCTCAAATTTCAATACCGCCCAGCTCTAGGTGAGACTATAAGTGTTGATGGTAGCTGGGTAATATTCTGCCCTATTGATGGTATCCATCATCAGTAACTAAGCTTGTAGGAACCGGAGGAGCCAGGAGGCCCCATGCCCTTCCCCAAGACACACACTCTTTAGCATGGAAATTTATGTTTTTGTCCTACTCCATATTTAAATAAAGAAAAAAAAATTGGCTTGAGTTAATTCCCCACTTGAGATTGTACCCCCCCACACCCCACTCCAAATATTGTTTCTTCAGGCTTAGTACATCCATTAGTTGTCAGATTCTTTTGTGTAAAGAATCATATTATTAATAACCTAACCCCCCCCGGAAAAAAAAAAAAAAAAAAAAAAAAAAAAAAAAAAAAAAAAAAAAAAAGAAAAAAAAAAAAAAAAAAAAAAAAAAAAAAAAAAAAAAAAAAAAAAAAAAAAAAAAAAAAAACAACAAAACCCCCCCCCAAAAAAAAAAAAAACCCACCCCCCAAAACAACCCTCACCTTTTTGTCAGTTTAGAAGTTGTTTTTTTTCTTGCTGGAGAAGATCCTGATTTCTATGTTTACAGCCCCCCCCCCCCCATCCCCCCAATCCATCAAATTATTTTAGTCTTGGTATGACTCTTTACCATCATGCTTGTTTCAGATTAAAGTGATGCCTTAACTGAAGAACAATGGTTAACCAACAGCAGGGGCAGAATGAAATCATCAAATGTGTCCTGGTTGGAGATTCCGGCGTGGGTAAAACATGTCTGGTTTGTGCGTGGGCCTGCAACGCCAAGTACGACCTCAAGAGTCTAGTCAAATCGCACGCTGCCACTGTGTGGGCCACAGACCACTACAGATATGATAAAGAGGTATGTCTTACCTTCTTGACCGCTGTCCACCCTGCCTGCCTGTCTGTGTTTGTGTCTGTCTTTCTTTCTGTATGTGTGTCTGTATGTGTTTGTCTGTGTAGGTGTGTTTGTCCACCCGCCCATCTATATGTCTGTATGTGTCTGTCCATCTTGTCTGTCTGTCTGTGCAGTTCGTCTTTGTCTACTTTAGAGACACAGTGAAACCCCTCAAAACCGGACACCCTCGGGACCAAGTAAAAAGTCTGGTTTTAAGAGGTATTGTGTTTAGAGAGGTTCTTTTCTGCACAGATATTTAAAAAGGGACTATGAAAAACGTCCGGTTTTGAGGGAATTCCGCTTTACAGAGGGTCCGGTTTTGAGAGGTTTCTCTGTACATGTTAGAATGGCATTAAATCATGTTCTTTTGAATACAGGTCACACAATAATTGTATGTATTCAGTCTGTTAACTTTAATATCATAATATACATGTCCAGAGATTTATCACAGATTTTTTACCAGAATACCATGTCTGATGGAATTGGGAAAATTAGCACGTGGAAATCATACACGGGATATTTTTTCAGGACACTGTATGATGCAGTACACCACTGTTAAATAATAAATTTATTACAGCAGCATAGAAATTGGGAATATTCAGTGACATTTTATTATGAGAAGGGACCTATCTTCGGACTCACTGTTTGCCTGGATACATCCATGATGTCACAGCCTTATACATTCAACTGCTGCTTGTACCAGTGCTCCACGACATAACGAACTGGATTTGGCATTTAATATGAAATGACAGGGCGGGACGTAGCCCAGTGGTACAGCGTTCGCTCGATGTGCGGTCTGGTGTGGATTGATCCCTGTCAGTGAGCCCATTGGGGTATTTCTCATTCCAGCCAGTGCACCATGACTGGTATATCAAAGGCTGTGGTATGTACCACCCTGTCTGCAGGATGGTGCATATAAAAGGTCCCTTACTGCTAATCAGAAAGAGTAGCCCATGAAGTGGCGACAGCGGGTTTCCTCTCAATATCTGTATGGTCCTTAACCATATGTCTGATGCTATATAACTGTAAATAATATGTATTGAGTGTATCGTTAAATAAAACATTTCCTTCCTTCCTTCTTTTAAATACAGGTTACACAATAATTGTATGTATTCAGTCTGTTAACTTTAATATCACAATATACATGTACATGTCACAGCCCAAACTGTTCGTTTTAAATATTTAAGGCTGCTTTGTTGGGCAATGTTTCACTGTGCATGTTGTGTATTGTAGGTGCTGGACAGGTCTTGGTGTGAGGTGGATGGAGTCAGGGTGTCGCTCAGGCTGTGGGACACATTTGGATACCATGATAAGGACAGAAGATTTGCATACAGAGGGTTAGTGAAAGAACCAATAAATCAATCAAATTACTGTAACTGCATGAACCAACTATTTCATAGGGGCCAGTTGTGTCTGAGTGTTAGTGCAGGTGTGTATCTGTGAGGGCTGGTGTATGGCCTGTGTGGATGTGTTTTTAAGTGTGTGTATTGATGGGTATGTACACATGTATATGTTGTTTAAATTGTATGAATGTGGAATCTGATTAAAATGTATCTTGTTTTCTTTCTGCTGCTAAATGTGTTTGTCAAACTGTAATTATTTTTCTCTTGTATCATTATTAGTACTATGCAATATAGCTATAAATAGTAGTATAGTCATCTGTAAATCCTAGACATCTTTAACAAGTGTTTGTTTGTTTCTTTCTTTTTCACGGATACTACAGAGCTGACGTGATTGCCATCTGTTTCAGTACAGTGCGACCGAATTCCCTGCAGAACATCAAGAAGATTTGGTACCCCGAGATCAGACGTTTCTGCCCGACGACCCCAATTGTGTTAGTCGGAACACAGGTGGACCTGCGATTCTTACACAAGGATGACGACTATATGAGCATGCAGAAGGGCTTGTTGTACAAGTGAGTTTTTAAAAATGGCAGATGCTACATGTACATATACATGTTACATGTTACACGTAGCCCAGTGGTAAAGCATTCTCACTTGATGCGCGGTTGGTCTAGGATCGATCCTCGTCGGTGGATCCATTGGGCGATTTCTCGTTTCAGCCAGTGCTCCACAACTGGTGTAACAAAGGCCGTAGTATGTATTATCCTGTCTGTGGGATGGTGCATTAAAAGATCCCTTGCTGCTCATCGAAAAGAAGCCCATGAAGTGGTGACAGTGGGTTTCCTCTTTCAATATCTTTGTGGTTCGTAACCATATGTCTGTCGCCATATAACCGTCAATAAAATATGTTGAGTGTGTTGTTAAATAAAACATTCCTTCCTTCCTACTGTCGGTTGGAGACCAAATGGAGATATAATTAAGGATTGTCTGTTATTTCATTTACGTTCAACAAGGAATGAAAAAAAAATAATCATTGCAACTGTGTGAATCGGTAAAGCCGTTTAAGCAGAAGTTTGCAGTTTATCATATCCAGATGAACATAAAAGAAATAACAGATAATCCTAATAATTAAATTTAAAACATTCTGACTAATAATGACACTAAAAATTCATATTTGATTTTGAATAATGTTTTTGTTCTTAAACAATAATGCTCAATAAGACAAAATACCAATATAAAGTGACATCATCTGATGTGACAGTCACTGACGTTATTTTTACGTTCATCGAGAAAATGAACACACTCCATTTGCTATGGCTGGACCACTGGGATGACATTATATACAATGTAGTAATGAAAGTAACAGAAATTTAATTATTTTTACATGTTATATATTTTTACCTGTTTATCAACATGTTACATGTTGGAGAACAAATGAAGGTATATTTATTGATAACATGTTACTTTTAAATCAATTATGCATTCTTAATCTTCGATGTATCACGGAAGTATTTCTTCTCCTATGTTGTTTTGTCCTGTTAGTCTGACTATTCACTAGTTGTATGTCAGTTAGTGCATCCATCCATCAATCATTCCATCAATCCATCCATCCATCCATCCATCCATCCATCCATCCATCCATCCATCCATCCATCCATCCATCCATCCATCCATCCATCCATCAATCAATCAATCAATTGTTTTTCCGTCCATCCACCCACTCACCTAATTAATTAATCAATCAATTCATTCATTCACCCATTTGTTCACCCATTCGTTCGTTCATTCATTCATTCATTCATTCATTCATCCATCCATCCATCCATCCATCCATCCATCCATTCATGATGGTCTGGTGTCTGCTCACTCATTTTTTCACTCTTGTCATTAATTAATTAATTAATAAATTCCTTCATTTGAGACCCATTGGTGAGAAGGATGTGATCACACCTGAATTGGGACGTGATGTGGCTAAAGATATTGGAGCTCCATATTACGAAACCAGTGTCCTCACCCATCATGGAGTGGAAGACGTCTTCATCAACTCCATCCGAGCCTTTCTCATCGAGAGTCGCAAGATTAAATTCTGGAATGCGCAGCTACGCAAAGTGCAGCGCCCACTCATCCAGCCGCCCATGATGATGCCGAGACCCCCGTTGCCCAAGGTAACCGTTCCCCCGGCAACGCTTCACGATGACCTCTCGCAGTTGCTGTATAACCAGGCTGAAGGTGATGTTGTATTCGTGATCCATGCCTTGTGCATCAGAGCTCACAAAATCTGTCTGATGGTGGCGTCAGAGTTTTTCGAGGAACTTTTCTCTCTGGAGCCGCTGTCGATCTTGCACAGACAGAAGAAGGTAACACAGCCAGTACGGACACGTGCACCAAGCGATCCCCGTCACCACGACGAGGAACGGCTTCTGGAGAGCGACCAGGAATCCGTGACCATGACCGACAGCGATGCCAGCGAGAGACCAACAGTGTACGTCAATGACATTGAACTGACGGAACCGTACGAGACCTACCCTGTCACTGTTCCGTACTCTCACCCGGCCGTGAAGTCGGTGGAGATAAAATACATCATGGACCCGTTTGACCCGACCCTACACCAGCTGCAGACAGTGGTCACAATGTGCGACGGTGTGACACCGAGTGCGTTCCAGCACGTCCTGGACTTCCTGTACACGGGGGTCGTGAAGGAGCACTATGACACCTGGGACGAGGTGAGGGTGGCCGCCTCGCTCCTCAACATCACAGACATGCTGGTGATGATGTCCAACATGACATCTAATGAAGAGTTCCTCAACGAAGCTCTCCGGCGGGAGTTCCATGAGGCGCGGTGCGTGAAACTCAGGCGGTTGGCGTTACAGAGGGAACTTCTCACAGGTATAACAAGGATTTTGTCTCCACCAGAAAAAAACCAAAAATCCTTTTTTTTTTTAAAGTTTAACTTTTGTACCTCTGTCAATATATTATCATAAATTTTTTCTTCTGTTTTTTTACAAACTACGGCAAGAAATAATTTGAGTTTTTGAAATTAAAATTTTTTCATATCACTATCTATACTGAGTGTTAAAAAACCAGATATTATGTTAGGCATCTGTCATTATTTTACTTACAAACCAAATTATAAAATAATTAAAATCTTTTAAAAATTAATCTTGAGGTGTTCTAAAATTTCTTTAATGCATGTATTTAATATTCTCATATACAAAGCTTTTGTGGCACCCAATAGCCGATGTGTATTTTTCTGCTGGGGTGTTTGTTAAACATTCATTCATTCATATTAACTTTGCTTGTTTGTAGATGCATTTTGAAATTGATACATAACATTTATCAGATTTTCGAATAGTGTTAGTAATTAAAATGTGAATAGCATGATTTATTTTAGTAAGCAGTATTCACAATTAATCTCTGCATTTCAGTATATTTCAGTTGTTTGTTTGTTTAAAAAAAAAAAATTCAGACTGGTTTGTTATCTGTAAATTAAAAAAAAAAAAAAATATTACTGTCTTCATTAAAAAATACTTTGCTAACTTATTGTGTTGGTTCTACAGATATAACATTCAAACTGGATGATGGTCTGGTGTCTGCTCACAAACCTCTCTTGATGGCACGGTGTGAAATGATGTTTGCAATGTTCAACAGCGACTTCGTTGAGTCATCAGCTGAAATGGTAACATCAAAATACTTGAAAGATAGTTCTTGATGAGTCGTTAAAACTTGTAAATGACAAATTTTTCAATGAATTTTAATTAAAACTTGCCTACTTCTGTTTATGGTTCCGTTTCCAGGCATCAACTGTGACAGATTGAGAGCTCTTAGGGAGAATCTTTAAACAAAACCTTCCAACAAGTACCTAAATGTAGTTTAATGTTTGTTTACTGACGTGAGCTTCTTGTAGTCCAATGAGCCACATGTGACTTGTGATAAAAAAAATTGTTTTGTTTAACGACACCACTCGAGCACATTGATTATTAATCAGCGGCTATTGGATGTCAAACATTTGGTAATTTTGACATATAATCTTAACAGACAGGATAGCACATACCACAGCCTTTGATATACCAGTCATGGTGCACTGGCTGGAACAAGAAATAACCCAATGGGCCCACTGATGGGGATCAATCCAAAACCGACCGTGCATCAAGCGAGCGCTTTACCACAAAGCCACATCCCACCCCTGTTGTTGCTTGTGATAATGCCTGCTGTGTATGAAGTCTGTAGGGGTGGTTTTATTAGCTAAAACTTACATAAAACAATCTTTTCCTTCAACATTAATATCTGATGGCAGACTGTCATCAAACAGATGAGCAAACAGGAATCTGGGCCAAGATTGGTGACCGGCAGTGAGCCAGTGTTGAAAATGATGATGGCTCATTGAGAAAGGCCTTAATGAGTATAATGTACTTCTGTTTATAGGTGTCGTTTCCAGGCATCAACTGTGACACATTCCGAGCTCTGAGGGAGTATCTGTATACAGCAGAACAGAGCGACATGACTGGCGTAGACTGCATCCAGCTCATCGAGGTGGCCAACCGACTGTGTCTTCCACGACTCGTCAGCCTCACCGAACTGTTCATTGTCAAGGAGCTGCTCAAGGCCGAGAAGGATGAGGAGGAGGATGTCCTCGAGGAAATCCTGCTCATCTTGGAGCCAGCAGAGGTATCCCAGTTATGTCTGTAAATTACAGTATACTTACAAGAATATATAGTTAGGTCAGAACCCGCAGAGGTATCCCTGTTATGTTTGTAAAATACATTACACATTCAAGAATATATTTATGCCTTTAAATACATTATACATACAAGAATATATTTATGTCTGCAAATACATAATACATAACAAAAATATATATAGATGAATGCCAAGTTTTTCATTTCCTTGTTGTAATAAAGCACATTTAAAGCACATTTATTTATTATTAAATAATCTTTTTAAAAAAAGCTTTAACCAGTAGGCTTTAGATAATTAAAAGTTCCCTTACATTCATTACAATATAACGTCATCCTATTGGTCCAGATGTAGCAACAGGACTTTATTAATTTCTCAGGGAATGTCATATCTCATGACGTCATTTTATATGTGCAAATTATCTTATTAAGCGTTGTTGTTTATGGACCCAAAATAATTCAAAATAAAGTATGTACTTTTAGTGTTATTATTAGCAAGTATGATTTAAACTTAACTATAAGTATTGTCTGTTATTTCTTGTACGTTCATCAGGGTATGAACAAAAAGAAAATCATCCGCAAACTTGTGTGAGAGCTGCTTCACCCATTCACACAGTTTGCTGATGAGTTTTTAGTTCATACCCCGATGAATGTAAAAGAAATAACAGGCAATGGTTAATTATAATAATAAATTCTTATGTAATATGACGATGTACCTTAGTAACATATTTAAGATAATTATTAAAAACAAACAAAATGTTTCATCCATCCCACCTTTATTGTGGTGGATTGGTAAGTACAGGGTTTTAGTTTAAAAGTCATGACAAAAGTGAGAAACATTATGACCACAAAAGAGTCACTTGGTCATGTTTTGGCAAATTAATGGCTCAAGTGTTCTATGGTAGATTTGTTTTTCTAATTTTCAAACCTACATGTACATGACCCATTACTATATGTTTCAGCTGCACAATGCCTCCCAGCTAGCCAAGTGGTGCCGGCGCTACCTGGCTCTGCATTACAAGGAGATCCATCAGAAACACGGCAAGTTGCTGAAGGGTCTACATAAAGAAAACCTGGATTTCATCGAGAACAATCGGTGGCCTCCCGTCTGGTATGTACACAGTGGTTTCAGTCTGTTACAAGGTGCAATAATGCATGTAAACCATCAATCTATTCACGTATTAATTATGCAACTTTAATTTTACATGAACTGCCAATCAGTTTCGTGGTGAACTATTACGTTTTAAAACTCAAAATTTCAAACTTCAGGACCAGAGAAATTCGTGTACATATTCCAAAAATTCACATTTTACAAAAATGTTCTTTAATGACTTTTGGAAATTTCCTGATCAGTACGTCAATATTCAAATTTCAAAGTAAAACATTCTACCTTATTGCAAATGATTCTGTTTAAAATATATTTGGAATGTCAGTTTAGTACAAGCATGTTAGAATTTGGTAAATCAACAGTTACACAAATATGATAATTGAACAATGGGTTACCTGTAGTGAGTAAAAATTACGTGAACGGACTTACGGTTATCTAACATCTTGAAGTATTGTCTGCTGTTCTTGTTGTACAGTTACTTACATTTCCTAAACAATAGTATTTAATCTTAATGTGCAATATGTCATTGGACTGATTATTCTCAGTGAACACATTTCTTTTCCCATTCCGATCAGTACCCAGTGACTAGTACATTAAAGGTTAACTTTATAATATAATTATCAACTGCGGGCTATACAGTTCAAATCTATTCTACTGTGTATTTTGTGTTCTCAATGGTAAAGCGTTCGCTTGATGCACGGTCGGTCTGGGATCGACCCCCGTTGGTGGACCCATTGGGCTATTTCTCGTTCCAGCCAGTGCTCTACAATTTGTGTAACAAAGGCCGTGGTATGTACTATCCTGTCTGTAGGATGGTGCATATAAAAGATCCCTTGCTAATCGAAAAGAGTAGCCCATGAAGTGGCGACAGTGGATTTCCTTTCTCAATACCTGTGTGGTCCTTAACTATATGTCTGATGCCATATTACCATAAATAAAATGTGTCGAGTGCGTCCTTAAATAAAACATTTTCTTTCCTTTCCTTTCCCAATAACAAGTAAAAAGTGGTATTCCTACTTTGGCTTTCATGAAAGTGCTGCAGAGCGTCTTACAAAATTCCTATTCTAAACTTTATCCGAAAACAAATGTGCCTTATTCATTGTTTTAATGTTTGCAGTGCGAACAAGGTGCAACAAATCAAACAAATTATGTCACTATTTAAGAAAACCCCCCACATACAAACTATTCAAAAGAGTTAACTTTGGGTACTTTTAATTTTCCAGCCAAAAAGCAATTTTAATGCAGCATTTCAATATATATTTTTAAAAATTGAAATAGCCTTTATTGGAAATAGAAACATGTAATTTCATCTCCTGTAACTGGTCAAAACATAATTTTGTCTGTGTTTTAACTTTACTTTATTATAAAGTGAACCTTAAAAGACCATAGTTTGTGCTGTCCTGTCTGTAGGAGAACACAAATGAAAGATCTCCTGCGAAAGTAACCTTAGTCTACATGTATGTGGTATTAAATTAAGAATAAGAATGTTATTTATTTTGACAGGTACCTGAAGGATCTTGACTACTAGTAGTGTATTTCACATAACTGATCACTGCAGTTTATGATTATTTTCTGTCATATTGCCAGAGAAATGTGACACGTTGTTTATTTTGACAGGTACCTGAAGGATCTTGACTACTAGTAGTGTATTTCACATAACTGATCACTGCAGTTTATGATTATTTTCTGTCATATTGCCAGAGAAATGTGACACGTTGTTTATTTTGACAGGTACCTGAAGGATCTTGACTACTAGTAGTGTATTTCACATAACTGATCACTGCAGTTTATGATTATTTTCTGTCATATTGCTAGAGAAATGTGACACGTTGTTTATTTTGACAGGTACCTGAAGGATCTTGACTACTAGTAGTGTATTTCACATAACTGATCACTGCAGTTTATGATTATTTTCTGTCATATTGCTAGAGAAATGTGACACGTTGTTTATTTTGACAGGTACCTGAAGGATCTTGACTACTAGTAGTGTATTTCACATAACTGATCACTGCAGTTTATGATTATTTTCTGTCATATTGCCAGAGAAATGTGACACGTTATTTATTTTGACAGGTACCTGAAGGATCTTGACTACTAGTAGTGTATTTCACATAACTGATCACTGCAGTTTATGATTATTTTCTGTCATATTGCCAGAGAAATGTGACACGTTGTTTATTTTGACAGGTACCTGAAGGATCTTGACTACTAGTAGTGTATTTCACATAACTGATCACTGCAGTTTATGATTATTTTCTGTCATATTGCCAGAGAAATGTGACACGTTATTTATTTTGACAGGTACCTGAAGGATCTTGACTACTAGTAGTGTATTTCACATAACTGATCACTGCAGTTTATGATTATTTTCTGTCATATTGCTAGAGAAATGTGACACGTTGTTTATTTTGACAGGTACCTGAAGGATCTTGACTACTAGTAGTGTATTTCACATAACTGATCACTGCAGTTTATGATTATTTTCTGTCATATTGCTAGAGAAATGTGACACGTTGTTTATTTTGACAGGTACCTGAAGGATCTTGACTACTAGTAGTGTATTTCACATAACTGATCACTGCAGTTTATGATTATTTTCTGTCATATTGCCAGAGAAATGTGACACGTTATTTATTTTGACAGGTACCTGAAGGATCTTGACTACTAGTAGTGTATTTCACATAACTGATCACTGCAGTTTATGATTATTTTCTGTCATATTGCCAGAGAAATGTGACACGTTGTTTATTTTGACAGGTACCTGAAGGATCTTGACTACTAGTAGTGTATTTCACATAACTGATCACTGCAGTTTATGATTATTTTCTGTCATATTGCCAGAGAAATGTGACACGTTATTTATTTTGACAGGTACCTGAAGGATCTTGACTACTAGTAGTGTATTTCACATAACTGATCACTGCAGTTTATGATTATTTTCTGTCATATTGCCAGAGAAATGTGACACGTTGTTTATTTTGACAGGTACCTGAAGGATCTTGACTACTAGTAGTGTATTTCACATAACTGATCACTGCAGTTTATGATTATTTTCTGTCATATTGCTAGAGAAATGTGACACGTTGTTTATTTTGACAGGTACCTGAAGGATCTTGACTACTAGTAGTGTATTTCACATAACTGATCACTGCAGTTTATGATTATTTTCTGTCATATTGCCAGAGAAATGTGACACGTTGTTTATTTTGACAGGTACCTGAAGGATCTTGACTACTAGTAGTGTATTTCACATAACTGATCACTGCAGTTTATGATTATTTTCTGTCATATTGCTAGAGAAATGTGACACGTTGTTTATTTTGACAGGTACCTGAAGGATCTTGACTACTAGTAGTGTATTTCACATAACTGATCACTGCAGTTTATGATTATTTTCTGTCATATTGCTAGAGAAATGTGACACGTTGTTTATTTTGACAGGTACCTGAAGGATCTTGACTACTAGTAGTGTATTTCACATAACTGATCACTGCAGTTTATGATTATTTTCTGTCATATTGCCAGAGAAATGTGACACGTTATTTATTTTGACAGGTACCTGAAGGATCTTGACTACTAGTAGTGTATTTCACATAACTGATCACTGCAGTTTATGATTATTTTCTGTCATATTGCCAGAGAAATGTGACACGTTGTTTATTTTGACAGGTACCTGAAGGATCTTGACTACTAGTAGTGTATTTCACATAACTGATCACTGCAGTTTATGATTATTTTCTGTCATATTGCCAGAGAAATGTGACACGTTATTTATTTTGACAGGTACCTGAAGGATCTTGACTACTAGTAGTGTATTTCACATAACTGATCACTGCAGTTTATGATTATTTTCTGTCATATTGCTAGAGAAATGTGACACGTTGTTTATTTTGACAGGTACCTGAAGGATCTTGACTACTAGTAGTGTATTTCACATAACTGATCACTGCAGTTTATGATTATTTTCTGTCATATTGCTAGAGAAATGTGACACGTTGTTTATTTTGACAGGTACCTGAAGGATCTTGACTACTAGTAGTGTATTTCACATAACTGATCACTGCAGTTTATGATTATTTTCTGTCATATTGCCAGAGAAATGTGACACGTTATTTATTTTGACAGGTACCTGAAGGATCTTGACTACTAGTAGTGTATTTCACATAACTGATCACTGCAGTTTATGATTATTTTCTGTCATATTGCCAGAGAAATGTGACACGTTGTTTATTTTGACAGGTACCTGAAGGATCTTGACTACTAGTAGTGTATTTCACATAACTGATCACTGCAGTTTATGATTATTTTCTGTCATATTGCCAGAGAAATGTGACACGTTGTTTATTTTGACAGGTACCTGAAGGATCTTGACTACTAGTAGTGTATTTCACATAACTGATCACTGCAGTTTATGATTATTTTCTGTCATATTGCCAGAGAAATGTGACACGTTGTTTATTTTGACAGGTACCTGAAGGATCTTGACTACTAGTAGTGTATTTCACATAACTGATCACTGCAGTTTATGATTATTTTCTGTCATATTGCCAGAGAAATGTGACACGTTGTTTATTTTGACAGGTACCTGAAGGATCTTGACTACTAGTAGTGTATTTCACATAACTGATCACTGCAGTTTATGATTATTTTCTGTCATATTGCCAGAGAAATGTGACACGTTATTTATTTTGACCAGGTACCTGAAGGATCTTGACTACTAGTAGTGTATTTCACATAACTGATCACTGCAGTTTATGATTATTTTCTGTCATATTGCCAGAGAAATGTGACACGTTGTTTATTTTGACAGGTACCTGAAGGATCTTGACTACTAGTAGTGTATTTCACATAACTGATCACTGCAGTTTATGATTATTTTCTGTCATATTGCCAGAGAAATGTGACACGTTATTTATTTTGACCAGGTACCTGAAGGATCTTGACTACTAGTAGTGTATTTCACATAACTGATCACTGCAGTTTATGATTATTTTCTGTCATATTGCCAGAGAAATGTGACACGTTGTTTATTTTGACAGGTACCTGAAGGATCTTGACTACTAGTAGTGTATTTCACATAACTGATCACTGCAGTTTATGATTATTTTCTGTCATATTGCCAGAGAAATGTGACACGTTGTTTATTTTGACAGGTACCTGAAGGATCTTGACTACTAGTAGTGTATTTCACATAACTGATCACTGCAGTTTATGATTATTTTCTGTCATATTGCCAGAGAAATGTGACACGTTGTTTATTTTGACAGGTACCTGAAGGATCTTGACTACTAGTAGTGTATTTCACATAACTGATCACTGCAGTTTATGATTATTTTCTGTCATATTGCCAGAGAAATGTGACACGTTATTTATTTTGACCAGGTACCTGAAGGATCTTGACTACTAGTAGTGTATTTCACATAACTGATCACTGCAGTTTATGATTATTTTCTGTCATATTGCCAGAGAAATGTGACACGTTGTTTATTTTGACCAGGTACCTGAAGGATCTTGACTACTAGTAGTGTATTTCACATAACTGATCACTGCAGTTTATGATTATTTTCTGTCATATTGCCAGAGAAATGTGACACGTTGTTTATTTTGACAGGTACCTGAAGGATCTTGACTACTAGTAGTGTATTTCACATAACTGATCACTGCAGTTTATGATTATTTTCTGTCATATTGCTAGAGAAATGTGACACGTTGTTTATTTTGACAGGTACCTGAAGGATCTTGACTACTAGTAGTGTATTTCACATAACTGATCACTGCAGTTTATGATTATTTTCTGTCATATTGCTAGAGAAATGTGACACGTTGTTTATTTTGACAGGTACCTGAAGGATCTTGACTACTAGTAGTGTATTTCACATAACTGATCACTGCAGTTTATGATTATTTTCTGTCATATTGCCAGAGAAATGTGACACGTTGTTTATTTTGACAGGTACCTGAAGGATCTTGACTACTAGTAGTGTATTTCACATAACTGATCACTGCAGTTTATGATTATTTTCTGTCATATTGCTAGAGAAATGTGACACGTTGTTTATTTTGACCAGGTACCTGAAGGATCTTGACTACTAGTAGTGTATTTCACATAACTGATCACTGCAGTTTATGATTATTTTCTGTCATATTGCTAGAGAAATGTGACACGTTGTTTATTTTGACAGGTACCTGAAGGATCTTGACTACTAGTAGTGTATTTCACATAACTGATCACTGCAGTTTATGATTATTTTCTGTCATATTGCCAGAGAAATGTGACACGTTATTTATTTTGACCAGGTACCTGAGGATCTTGACTACTAGTAGTGTATTTCACATAACTGATCACTGCAGTTTATGATTATTTTCTGTCATATTGCTAGAGAAATGTGACACGTTTATTTTGACAGGTACCTGAAGGATCTTGACTACTAGTAGTGTATTTCACATAACTGATCACTGCAGTTTATGATTATTTTCTGTCATATTGCTAGAGAAATGTGACACGTTGTTTATTTTGATAGGTACCTGAAGGATCTTGACTACTAGTAGTGTATTTCACATAACTGATCACTGCAGTTTATGATTATTTTCTGTCATATTGCCAGAGAAATGTGACACGTTATTTATTTTGACCAGGTACCTGAGGATCTTGACTACTAGTAGTGTATTTCACATAACTGATCACTGCAGTTTATGATTATTTTCTGTCATATTGCTAGAGAAATGTGACACGTTGTTTATTTTGATAGGTACCTGAAGGATCTTGACTACTAGTAGTGTATTTCACATAACTGATCACTGCAGTTTATGATTATTTTCTGTCATATTGCTAGAGAAATGTGACACGTTGTTTATTTTGACAGGTACCTGAAGGATCTTGACTACTAGTAGTGTATTTCACATAACTGATCACTGCAGTTTATGATTATTTTCTGTCATATTGCTAGAGAAATGTGACACGTTGTTTATTTTGATAGGTACCTGAAGGATCTTGACTACTAGTAGTGTATTTCACATAACTGATCACTGCAGTTTATGATTATTTTCTGTCATATTGCCAGAGAAATGTGACACGTTATTTATTTTGACCAGGTACCTGAGGATCTTGACTACTAGTAGTGTATTTCACATAACTGATCACTGCAGTTTATGATTATTTTCTGTCATATTGCTAGAGAAATGTGACACGTTGTTTATTTTGATAGGTACCTGAAGGATCTTGACTACTAGTAGTGTATTTCACATAACTGATCACTGCAGTTTATGATTATTTTCTGTCATATTGCTAGAGAAATGTGACACGTTGTTTATTTTGACAGGTACCTGAAGGATCTTGACTACTAGTAGTGTATTTCACATAACTGATCACTGCAGTTTATGATTATTTTCTGTCATATTGCTAGAGAAATGTGACACGTTGTTTATTTTGATAGGTACCTGAAGGATCTTGACTACTAGTAGTGTATTTCACATAACTGATCACTGCAGTTTATGATTATTTTTTTGTCATATTGCCAGAGAAATGTGACACGTTGTTTATTTTGACAGGTACCTGAAGGATCTTGACTACTAGTAGTGTATTTCACATAACTGATCACTGCAGTTTATGATTATTTTCTGTCATATTGCTAGAGAAATGTGACACGTTGTTTATTTTGATAGGTACCTGAAGGATCTTGACTACTAGTAGTGTATTTCACATAACTGATCACTGCAGTTTATGATTATTTTTTTGTCATATTGCCAGAGAAATGTGACACGTTGTTTATTTTGACAGGTACCTGAAGGATCTTGACTACTAGTAGTGTATTTCACATAACTGATCACTGCAGTTTATGATTATTTTCTGTCATATTGCTAGAGAAATGTGACACGTTGTTTATTTTGATAGGTATCTGAAGGATCTTGACTACTAGTAGTGTATTTCACATAACTGATCACTGCAGTTTATGATTATTTTCTGTCATATTGCCAGAGAAATGTGACACGTTGTTTATTTTGACAGGTACCTGAAGGATCTTGACTACTAGTAGTGTATTTCACATAACTGATCACTGCAGTTTATGATTATTTTCTGTCATATTGCTAGAGAAATGTGACACGTTGTTTATTTTGATAGGTATCTGAAGGATCTTGACTACTAGTAGTGTATTTCACATAACTGATCACTGCAGTTTATGATTATTTTCTGTCATATTGCCAGAGAAATGTGACACGTTGTTTATTTTGATAGGTATCTGAAGGATCTCGACTACTAGTAGTGTATTTCACATAACTGATCACTGCAGTTTATGATTATTTTCTGTCATATTGCCAGAGAAATGTGACACGTTGTTTATTTTGATAGGTATCTGAAGGATCTCGACCACTAGTAGTGTATTTCACATAACTGATCACTGCAGTTTATGATTATTTTCTGTCATATTGCCAGAGAAATGTGACACGTTGTTTATTTTGACAGGTATCTGAAGGATCTCGACCACTACGAGCGTGTGTCGCAGCACTTGTCGCGCTGTGAACAGAGACAGGTCCAGGACTTCAACCGCTGGCTCCGCTGTTCAGCTGGCTGTTTGTGCTTCAGTCGGCGCGGGCGAGCACGATTCAACCGTGACGAGTCCATCGAGATGCCCATATGAAGGCTGGGATAACATCCACCAAGATGTCAAACATAAAATGATCTACTGATTGGTATTTAGCCTGTTTGCATAGCCTTGAAAAGCAGCTGGTATGTTCAAGTATAAAGATATTTGAAGAGCTTTTGGAGAGATCTGTCAAGTCTGTATGACGGAATGATCTGCTAACTTATATTTGTTAGCCTGTTTGCATAGCCTTTGAAGACAATGAAGACATCAGTATGTGCAAATATTACGATGTGCTTAACCCATTTTGAATATATTGAGTGATGTGTGGTATAGTCACTGTAATATGCCAATTCAGTTTATCATGTGTGAAAAGTCCTGGAGAGTGACAAACCATTCCCGTAGATTTAGTCAAGAGAGTTGTATGCTAATATAATGGTTTGTTAGTTGGTATTTAGCATGTTTGAAGAGCTTAGGAAAATGATTTACCATTGTTAATGGGATGATCTGATATAAGTAACCCATTTGAATAGTTTGGAAAACACCCACTAGCAGTAATGGGGAATAGTCTTCTAGATGTTATTTAACCTGTTTGCATAGCCTTGAATAACATCCGTATGTGCAAATGTAATGATATGCTAAACCCATCTGAAGGACTTGGAAAAGATCTATCAAAACTACATAATAGAACAGTATGTTGATTTTTATTTAGCCTATTTGAATAGCCTTGGAAAACACCAATATGTGGATGCATGCTTAACCCATTTGAAGAGCTTTGAATTCATCTGAATGCTAATAAAATGATCTGTTAGTTGATTTAGCCTGTTAACAGTGACAACCATCGATACGTGCAAATGTAATCTTATATGTAATCCGTTTGAATAGCTTTGAGTGACTCCTACCAGTGGTGTTTGAAAAATCCAGTAGAGGGATAAACCATTAAACCACAGCCCTGATTTAGTCTGGAGTGTGGTAGTTAAGATAATGGTTTGCTAACTGATGTGTAGCCTGTTTAAATAGCTGAAAAACATCTACCAATGTTAATACAGTCCATATGAATAGTTAGAAAACGTCTATCAGTGCTAATGTAATCTATTATATAACTCATTTGAATTGCTAAACCAGCTACCATTGCTAATGCGATGATCTATTATATAACTCATTTGAATAGCTAAAACTATCTACCAATGCTAATGTAATGATATGATATATATACATGTAATCCATTTGGATAGCTGAAAAACACCTGCCAGTGTTAATATAATGATCGGACATATAACTCAGTACTAATAGAACAATGTGCTTAGCCCTTTTGAATGTTAGCTTGAGCAATACTGAGCAATAATGAGTTTTAATACGACGATTTGCTGACTGATAGTTAGGATAGTTGTTTTGTTAAGCATAAAGTTCAGTTGCTGCACTTGAAATCTTTGGCACTAAAGCTCTGTATGCAAGGTTTGGTAGGTCTGGGCAGTACTGAGAAGACTTAAAATCTCTAGAAGTGCTTTATTATGTGACATGTATTATACATAGTCCTATTATAGTCTACAATATATTAGTATGATGCAGTCATTAGTGTAGATTTTGAGATTGTAAGTTTTGGAGTCTTGTCTTATACTGCAGACTGTTTGGTAATTGTAAATTACTGTCATGATGAAAATATCTTGTAGAATGGAATGTGTATGAAATGTTCAGTAGTTCTGAAAGCCAAGCTGTACGATGAACATTTTTCTTACATATAAAGTGAATTTCCATACTGCACAAATGTTGGTGCAATTTTAGTAATTCTAAATACTGCTGCCACACTGAAAGGGTATCCTTAATAGCCTTAGAACAAATGTTTACACTTTTCTGTTTGTATAAAAGTTTAATAATGTTTTAGTTTTGCATGATTTAGTTGAAAACTATCGCTGTGGGTTAAATGGAAGTTTATTTAAAACTTGTACCATAAGGTGATTTAAATATGTACCAGCAATTTTTGATCATACTACTGTTGTGTGCCCTGGGTGGAATCTTTGGTTCAAGTTAGAATTTGTGCCCAAGACAGACATGTCTCAACCACATTTCATTGTTGACATGTTAAAGAAATCCATTCATCAATCTACTGTAGAACCTCAGGGCTGTTCCACTTGGCAGACGTCAGATTTCTGGCTGTTCTACTTGGCCACGGTGAGGCAGACGTCAGATTTCTGGCTGTTCTACTTGGCCACGGTGAGTCAGACGTCAGATCTGTGGCTGTTCTACTTGGCCACAGTGAGGCTGATGGCAGATTTGTGGCTGTTCCATCCAGTTAGAGTGTTGCTGCTGGCAGATCTGTGTCTCCAAAGCCATACCAATCATTTTGGCAGTTCGGAATGAAAACTTTTTCAAAAGCACTCTTTTTAGTTTAAAAGTACCATTTTTGTCTAGCTGTATCCTGATTCGTTTTTTTTTTTCACTATCTTCCCTTCCCCCACCCCCACCCTCCACTAACCATATTTATTTTAGGCTAGGTATAGCCGTAGTCTGTTCACTGTCAAACAGCATCATTACATGTAGTTTGATCAACAATAACACAACAGTCCATCTTATTCTTTTGGCAAGCAAACGACCAATATCTGAGATATATTATTGTACATGTATTACTTGTGATTGCAGAAAAGGCAGAATCTAGTTCAGTTTGAAAAGCACTTTCTTGAAGTGCTTTCCTCGCAGGATCGAACCCCCTCAATAGACCTATTCTTTGATTGTTTTTTTCCCCTGTCCCAACCAGTGTTCCATGACTGGTATATCACAATGCTGTGGTATGTGCTGTCCTGTCTGTGGAAAGTGCATATATATAAAAGATCCCTAGCTACTTACGAACAAAAGTAGTGTGTTTATTCTAAAGACTACGAGTCAAAATTACCAAAAGTTTGATATCCAATATAGCCAATGATTAATAAAATCAGTGTACTCTAGTGTGTCGTTAAATAAAATAAATTAAATTGTTTTATTTAAAAACAAATTGTGATTGCAGAATAAAACCTTTGACCTCACACCAAAGTATTCCTTAATATGAACAGGCTGGTTCCTTGTTCATATTAGCATGTTGTTTTACAAGTTAAAAAGTGCATAATATGTACACGTGTATATATATATTCCTTGATACATTTGATGATTGTGAATAAAACACGGAGTTTAAAGTATCTTCTGAGTGGTTTATTAGTACTTTGTGATATTTGTAAATTGTTAACCTTTATATCATGAAGTATTCAGGACAGTGATCAGTATTACGTAATTATCATTATTGTATTCCTGTGTAAGGTGACAAATTTAATACATTTACAAATGCTATTTATGTTGATCAGGGTTTTTTTCTAGAATTGGTCAACATCACATTTAGGTATGCTTATGTCTAAGATGAAGCCAAGTCTTGGTAAAGTGATCTAGTAGTGTTAAATTGTTCACTGGTTTCATCAGTTTCATAGAAACCTTAGTATAATTGTTCTTTATCCCTTGTCAGTGGCATACTAACATAATGGGTTTCCTTGTTTTTGACTTGCAGATGTAATAGGGTTCATATTGGCCCTAATCATTGTCTTTGATACTGATATACAAATGTTTACCCCATACCCTTGTTTTTTACCTACAAATATAATAAGGTCTATTGTGTCTAATCTTTGCCCTTGTATACAAATATAATAGTATCCTGTACCCTTGGTTTTGACTGATACATACAATAGGGTTCACTGTCCCTCATCGTTTCCCATGTTTTGAACATACACACATAATAGGATTCATTGTCCTTTGCGTTTTGATTTGTCGTTGACTTAAAAATTAAATATAGTCTGTTGTTGGTCACTACCATTGCCACACAGATGTTGCATGCTTTGTCCATGAGACACGTGTAGTTCTTCTTACCATACAACCGGCCTCGGTGGCATCATCATTAGGCCATCGGTCTACAGGCTGGTAGGTACTGGGTTCGGATCCCAGTCGAGGCATGGGATTTTTAATCCAGATACCGACTCCAAACCCTGAGTGAGTGCTCCGCAAGGCTCAATGGGTTGGTGTAAACCACTTGCACCGACCAGTGATCCATAACTGGTTCAACATAGGCCATGGTTTGTGCTATCCTGCCTGTGGGAAGTGCAAATAAAAGATCCCTTGATTCCTGTCGTAAAAGAGTAGCCTATTTGGCGACAGCGGTTTTTCTAAAAAAAAAACAGTGTCAGAATGCCCATATGTTTGACGTCCAATAGCTGATGATAAGATAAAAAATCAATGTGCTCTAGTGGCGTTGTTAAATAAAACAAACTTTACTTTACTTTTTTTCTTACCATAAAATATGGACTTGTCCATTGTCTTGCCCTGCATTTTGATTAGAAATGTAATAGGAACTATTGTCCCTTATTTCTGCCATCATACAATTTCTAATGGCTTAGTGGATCTAGTCAGCTTGAAATTTGCTCAAGATTGCTCTGATCACTCTTTGTACAATAACTGAATACTTGGTGCTGGTTGTTCAAATGTTAGTTAACCTGAACCAGTGGTTAACAGAAATGTTCCAAACTGAGGACTGAACAATACAAATAATCATTGAAGACATAATGTTGAAACTTCATTTGGAACAACTAAAGTATCAGTTAAAGGTTATAAGACTCCATCATATGCGGTCATGTGGGATAGAAAAAGTACACCCTCGGTGGTGACAATTTCGACCTGGGATGAGGCTTGTGGGATAGAAAAAGTACACCCGAGGTGGTGACAATTTCGACCTGGGACGAGGCTTGCCGAGTCCCATGGTCGAAATTGTCACCACCGAGGGTGTACTTTTTCTATCCCACATGACCACATATGATGGAGTCTTTTTCTCTCATTCATTCGGTAAATAAACGATTATTTTACACGAACAGACAAAGATGGCTGAACAATTAACTTTTTTATTTGACCATTTTATCATAAATAAACTGCACTATCGTATTTACCGTGTTTGTTTCATGTGTTAAATAATATTTAACACTACAAATTAACAAGATAGCTTTTAAAATGAAGGTTTTAATAACAAAATATTAATTTTAAACTCTGTCTAATGACCTCACGTCACCACCTCATATTAATATGACATCATATATTAAAACCAATGTCATGTTAAACGCAAGCGCGTGATATCCCATGTAAGATAGAAATTTATTACGTGGCTTTCTTTCATGGGATAGCTCTGTTCCATATACCTGAGGATGAGAGAAAAAAGTGTATTTTGTATTTGTGCAGATACATGTATAATTAAAAGGAAAATATTGGACTAATCTATGGTTAATTTAACTATGCTTTAGACAACCAGACCCTGTTTTATTAATTTGTTTAGTGATACATATACATTTGGTATTAAAACCAAGAATGATTTTTTAAAATATGATGAACTTGGGACTAGAGTAGGCACAGTGCCTTGGATTTATAGAATTTGGGGACTCTATGAAATATATATCAGCATTTAATATGGGGCTGCCCACAGCTGAGGTCTGCCATTAATAAAGTTTTTGTTTTAGATATGTAAAAATTATGTAAGTGCCTAGAGCCTACACAATCATTTAGCCATTACACATCTTTAAATATTTGTTTTAAAATATTTAAAGAATTACTTTGTGGTACACTGAATGTATGATTGTACAGTATACATAAATAGTTAACTGCTGAAAACCATTAACAGATCTTGATACTAATAAAAAGCAATCTTTGATACTGGTATTCTTTTGTACACATTTGTTAACTGGCAGTTTTTCTGCATTTTACTGTTATTGGTGTTTGTTAAGTAGTTTATATTATATATATAAGCTAAATGTATGTTTTGCACTGTAACTAAAAATCAGGGATTCATTTTAACCAATTCAGCAGCACCAGTAATCTAAAATTGGTATAGATCTGAACTAATCAGATGTCATGTGATGACTGAAATCTTCACGTGATGACTGAAATCTTCACATGATGGCTGAAATCTTCACGTGATGACTGAAATCGTTATGTGATGACTGAAATCTTCACATGATGGCTGAAATCGTCATGTGATGACTGAAATTGTCATGTGATGACTGAAATCTTCATAGTGATGACTGAAATTGTCATGTGATGACTGAAATTGTCATGTGATGACTGAAATCTTCATAGTGATGACTGAAATTGTCATGTGATGACTGAAAACTTCATAGTGATGACTGAAATTGTCATGTGATGACTGAAATCGTAAGGTTATGGCTGAAATCTTCATGTGGTGGCTGAAATCTTCTTGTGATGACTGAAATCGTCACGTGATGGCTGAAATCGTCACGTGATGACTGAAATCTTCACGTGATGGGTGAAATCGTCACGTGATGACTAAAATCTTCATGTGATGACTGAAATCTTCACGTGATGACTTAAATCTTCACGTGATGGCTGACATCTTCATATCTTGACTCAAATGTTCAGATCCTGACTTAAATCTATTGGTGAAAATTAAACGCTATATATCTTAATTAATACCGTTGTATATGAAATCATCAAGTGATGACTGAAATCTTCACGCGATGGCTGAAATCGTCATGTGATGACTGAAATCTTCATATAATGGCTAAAATCTTCATATGATGACTGAAATCTTCATGTGATGGCTGAAATCTTCACGTGATGACTTAAATCTTCATGTGATGGCTGAAATCTTCACGTGATGGCTGAAATCTTCACGTGATGACTTAAATCTTCATGTGATGGCTGACATCTTCATATCTTGACTCAAATGTTCAGGTCCTGACTTAAATCTATTGATGAAAATTGAACGCTATATATCTTAATTAATACCTTTGTATAGGTTCTGACTGAAACTACAATTCCTGATTAAGATACTTGAGTCTTCACTGAAATATGTAACTCCAGTTTAAAATTAACAGGCCATGACTACAATTTATTGATTGTGACTTACAGCTACAAATCATTACTACAGTTATTTAAGACATAACTGAAACCTGTGGATCATGGTTGAATCTGTAGATTCTGACTGTAGACCTTACTTTGATCCTCACTAAAATACATATTATATCTTTGTCCTCACTGAGATGTGCTGATCCAAATTAAAATGTGGAGTGTATAATGTTCTCTCTTTTTTTTGCATTATTATGAAGCTGAAATTGTCCCCTGATGATTACGTGAAAATATAATTTTGACAGATCTGTGTATATTGTGTATTATTTTAAAGGCTGACCTGTGTATATACATGTATGTTATAGCTGATAATGTTGTCACTTATTTATAGTAGACTAGTGTTTTCGTGGTGTATTTGAAAATATTTATTTAGACCTTGAGAGATAGCAGTGAGTTCCATCCCTTTGGTCTTGGTCAGTGCCACCACAAGATGTGTGAGTTACCTCCCTTTGATTGAGTTCCGTGCCACATCTTAACAAAATGAGTTGAATGCTGTGGGTGGATAATACCGCTGTGGGGGGGGGGGGGGGGGGGATTGTTATAAAGAGACTGTCCTAAGTTTGCTACCAGTATTAACATGTTTTCAACCAACAAAATCTTTTTACGGACTAAAATTACGTACATAATGCATTTTCTTGTTCAACTTAATGGTATTTCTGTATTCAGTGTTGTTTCATTGGGCTATTTCTTGTCCCAGCCAGTGCACAATCAATGTGCTTTAGTGGTGTCATTAAACAAAACAAACTTCTTCTTTTTTCAGTGTGTTTCTGATTCTACTAATATTTGTAGTAGCTAAAATTTAATTTTTATGTCATAATGAAAATTATATCTTTTTTTTTTCATTATAAAATTATTGGGAGATAAAATCCAGTTTGGGCTACTACTAACATTAGGTTGACCAGAAACACTGAATATATAGAAGCTGATGTTCTAAACAAGAAAATGAATTTCATATGAAGAGTTCAGGCGCAAAACTTTATATAAACCATTTTCTTTCTAGTTTTTAGTTAAAGACATTATATTGTATGTCAGTAAGGGCTAATCGTAGGCCCGCTCTTTTGCTGCAAAATGTGATTGATCCTTATGGAATTGTATTGGGTAAATCCCGGGTTTTTTTTTCAAAACGCGAAATACGCCAATTTAAAAAATGACTTTTACTGAAAATGAAAAATGAATATATATCGCGTTTTGTGCCAAAACTCTTCATATGTACTTGTAGTTGTTAAAAATGTTGTGTTAGTCAGAAATACATGTATCTTACAATAGCAGCAAAGGAGCTTATGCAGGATATTTCTAGGGAGGGGGTTTGACCTTTCAAAAAGGGCACCTTCAGTATTCACAATTACACACAAACCAGCCCACCAGCATGATATATATGTATTCATGGGAAATAAATGTTACGTGTGCACCAAATACAATGGTCCCAAACCATCTCCAAAGTTTGTAAACTTCAAGATGATAACATCTACTTGTATTTGTACAAATTGTCTCATAATGTTTATTGATAACCAATAAATATTTTCTTGACAATGATATAATTTTTCTCTCATTACTGTCAAACATATAACAATCCATACACAGGAACCTTTTCCCATGAGTATATAATAGCAAGCTGACCAAGATATTACACATCTCAAATTAAAAAGCAATACAAATTCATTATAGTCATCTGCTAAACACTGGATGTTTTGGGGCACCTCAGATTTATATATATATATATATAACAGGTGTTTTTTGGGATGTACCTGTATACCCCTAGCAGCCATCCCCTAGATCTGTACCTGTAGACGGGACAGTCTCTTTTGTCTTGAATACGGATAAACCAAGCTCCAGCTGGCAATGAACAACAACTCACTGCTATCTCTCATTGGTCTAATCATTTATCACATGACAAGTTTGTACATATTTGAATATCATACTGGTTAGTTTTTAATGATTCGTTGTATAACTTATACGCTTCTCAAGGTGCTCATTTAAAGTAGTCTAGTGAATGAAAATGAAACTGCAAGACTTTTTTAGTGAATTTAGTCCATTGTAACTGAGTGTATAATGCGGCACAGTTATCTTATGTTTGTTAATGAAGTAAAACCATGCAGTGTTCTAGTACATGTAATAAAAAGTACAAAAAGAATCACAGTATTCTAATACATAGCAGGCTTTCTACCAGAAAATAAATTTGAGGGTACGTAATAAGAAAAAACCCCAGACCAAAAGTGTCCTTACTATAGTCCGTCCCACAGGGAATGCCTTTTTTATACTATGAAATTTACTACAAGTTATTTATTTCTGAGCCGACTGATTTGTAAATTGCACACAAAAATAGTATATATTTTTTTATTTCCAAAACACTTTTGTTTTTCTTCTTACGTCAAACCAAACTGAAATTATTGACAAAAAACATGTTTATAGAATGATGGGACGGACTATAGGTGGGTGTGGGTTTGAAATGTTTTTGAATGTGACCCAGTAATTTATAATATATACCATGACGCAATTTGAACAGTGATCTATCGAAAATTACAATGTCACACAGACTATATATCCACTGATATAACTGCCTAGATTTTAGGGTAGTTCATTTTACCCTCTGTATACAAAATTCCTTATTTAGTGAGGGTAACACAGTTAGCAAAAGCTAATCTTCACTGAGGCCCTCAGGTACAAACAATACAGAATTACAATACATACATTTATGTACAAACAGAAAATACATATATGGCAATAAACATATGTACAAATGATATTATTTTAGAAAATATTTCTTGAGTCTATATTTTAAAAACAGCAGTATTTGGCGATAGCTTTAGGTACCGTAATTGATTCCAAAGTACTGGTCCAGAGTAACTGAAAGCATGTTTAAATAGAGACATTTTAGTTTTTAGAATTAATAGATTTCCATCCTCTACATTTCGAAGGTAGTAGGGATTGTTTTCTCCAACATATATTAATAAGTTTGAAAGATAGTTTGGGTCTTCATCTTCTGGTCAAAACTGCACAGTAATACACCGAAGTGTTCTAGTGCTTAGTACAGCTAAGTACAAAAAATTCCAACAGTATTCTGTATTATAATTCATTATTTTTATTTTTACATGACTATGTATGAGCAATAGGTATTCTAATGCAATGACTATATACATAAAGAGTCGGTGTTACTTTGTATAGGTGCTTGGCTTAGTAACTGGTTTAACGTGTCCATATACCACTAGGGTTTCGAACACGCCTATCCGAGTCCGACCTCAGATAGGATCGGGGGTCTGACTCGGGACTGTATAGGTGCAAACTATTCTCTATGTTATTTTTCTTAATTCTTTTATTTTTATTTTGACATGTTAACTTATGAAATCAGTGTTATAATATTAATTATAAAAATGACTGTAAGAAATTCTAAGTATTCTAAGTAAGAAATTACTGTGATTTAGTACAATGTAACAAAGTGTTCGAAGTCACAGTGATTAAGTGTGTAATAAGTCACAGCGATTTAGTAAATAGTAACCGAGTATAAGAAATGGCAGTGATTTAGTAAATAGTAACCGAGTATAAGAAATGGCAGCGATTTAGTAAATAGTAACTGAGTATTAGAAATCACAGCGATTTAGTAAATAGTAACTGAGTATAAGAAATGGCAGTGATTTAGTACATAGTAACTGAGTATAAGAAACCACAGTGATTTAGTAAATAGTAACTGAGTATAAGAAACCACAGTGATTTAGTAAATAGTAACTGAGTATAAGAAATGGCAGTGATTTAGTAAATAGTAACTGAGTATAAGAAACCACAGTGATTTAGTAAATAGTAACTGAGTATAAGAAATGGCAGTGATTTAGTACATAGTAACTGAGTATAAGAAACCACAGTGATTTAGTAAATAGTAACTGAGTATAAGAAACCACAGTGATTTAGTAAATAGTAACTAAGTATAAGAAATGACAGTGATTTAGTACATAGTAACTGAGTATAAGAAATGGCAGTGATTTAGTAAATAGTAACTGAGTATAAGAAACCACAGTGATTTAGTAAATAGTAACTGAGTATAAGAAATCTCAGTGATTTAGTAAATAGTAACTGAGTATAGGAAACCACAGTGATTTAGTAAATAGTAACTGAGTATAAGAAATGGCAGTGATTTAGTACATAGTAACTGAGTATAAGAAACCACAGTGATTTAGTACATAGTAACTGAGTATAAGAAATGGCAGTGATTTAGTAAATAGTAACTGAGTGTAAGAAACCACAGTGATTTAGTACATAGTAACTGAGTGTAAGAAATCACAGTGATTTAGTAAATAGTAACTGAGTATAAGAAACCACAGTGATTTAGTACATAGTAACTGAGTATAAGAAATCTCATTGATTTAGTAAATAGTAACTGAGTATAAGAAACCACAGTGATTTAGTACATAGTAACTGAGTATAAGAAATGGCAGTGATTTAGTAAATAGTAACTGAGTATAAGAAACCACAGTGATTTAGTACATAGTAACTGAGTATAAGAAATCACAGTGATTTAGTAAATAGTAACTGAGTATAAGAAACCACAGTGATTTAGTACATAGTAACTGAGTATAAGAAATGGCAGTGATTTAGTACATAGTAACTGAGTATAAGAAATGGCAGTGATTTAGTAAATAGTAACTGAGTATAAGAAATGGCAGTGATTTAGTACATAGTAACTGAGTATAAGAAACCACAGTGATTTATTACATAGTAACTGAGTATAAGAAATGGCAGTGATTTAGTAAATAGTAACTGAGTATAAGAAATGGCAGTGATTTAATAAATAGTAACTGAGTATAAGAAACCACAGTGATTTATTACATAGTAACTGAGTATAAGAAATGGCAGTGATTTAGTACATAGTAACTGAGTATAAGAAATCACAGTGATTTAATAAATAGTAACTGAGTATAAGAAATGGCAGTGATTTAATAAATAGTAACTGAGTATAAGAAACCACAGTGATTTATTACATAGTAACTGAGTATAAGAAATGGCAGAGATTTAGTACATAGTAACTGAGTGTAAGAAATCACAGTGATTTAATAAATAGTAACTGAGTATAAGAAATGACAGTGATTTATTACATAGTAACTAAGTGTAAAAAAAAATCACATTTAATACATAGTAACTATGTTTACGAAATCACAGCTGTTTAGATCATAGCAACTAAGTCTAAGAAATCACAGTGATTAAATACACAGTAATTTAAATTAGATTTTTGTATTTTTATATGGCATGGCGAAAATAATTGTTACAATTGATTCTAGTCTATGCAATTAAGCATGAGGTGAATTGATAACAGGATATACACACGTCCCAGATGCTCTGTCTAACTTTGTCATGAGTGACACATTTCGTCTGCCTTTGTTGGTACAGACATTGATATTAAACTGATTATAGAGGTTTTGTTTAGGAAACTATGTAACCATACAAATTTAATTTTGACAGTTCACTTCTCAGTGGCTCATAGTTTGATTGGACAGTCAGTATTTATAATAGACTGGTTAAAGTTAAAATCATTTCATATTGAAATGTTTTTAATTCAATAACCAAAATGCTGTAATTTTTCATTTATATAACTTAAATATGTATTCTTAGTGCTATGTTTGTCCTTATTTTGTAGTAAAATGTACAATACTATTTGATATTATGTTATTTTCTCAGGATCTAAAAATTATATATTGTGTTTGTTAGTTCCCACTATGTCAGTGTTCCAGCATGAAGATATAACAACATTAAAAACTTAAATAAATAATAATCTTGCCAACATGTACGGTTGTAGCAGCTGGAAGGCGAGTCGGATATTTATTATACACATTCAAAGTAAGATCTGGGCCCAACTTCACAAAACATCGTAAGCTTTGTTTTGTACGTAAACGCAAATCTATGACTAAACCACCATTCTTATTACTACTAACAGTACACTAATATAGTTTGAAGTACACATATTACATTTTCTTTTGTCCTTAAAATGCTCCATCTTCAGAAATGATGTACTTTTCTTCGTGAAATAGATGTCAAACGTGTAAATGTATGACCGGTACAACTGCTGGTTGCAGACGTAAACTTACGATGTTTTGTGAAATGGGCCACAGGTCTTTTGTAGCATGTTGATAGTAGACTGTGACAACAAGAACTAAACTATGTAGCAAGAAAGAAATATATCTTGTTTGTTTTGTATTCTAAGACTGGCATTTATTAAAGTATTTTAGCATTTTAGCCAAGACCTCTAAATATGTCCATATCGCTCTGTTCATATAACATTTTTGAAAGTTAATCCCCCTCCCCCTCTCTCTGTCGCTCTCTCTCTTTCTTTCTGTATAGTATATAGTGCATATACACCATAATATAACGTGTTACACACATACACACAAGGGCGCGCGCACGCACACACGCACACACGCAGACACATGGCTATGTAATAAATCATATATACCCACATCTATTATTGATTGTATGTTTTGACTTTTAATAAACATTTTTCTCATTGTACATGTATTCGTAAAGCAATAAAGGAACCATGATTAAAGATGCTATCTTGATTATATTTTAATTACTTTACCATTTAGAGTAGATGATCAACATTAATCTTTTTAACTCAGTTATTCTAAGATCGATCCCCGTCGATGGGCCCATGGGCTTTTTCTCGTCCCATGCGTGGTATTTACCTCCAGAAATGAGATGAGCGCCAAACAGCGACCGCCTGGTTGTGGTCGAATGTTCTGAGTTCATCAGTCGGCGGATGAATACAGTGGCTAAGTCTTCCGGTTGTCTTCCTGTAACATGGATATCGCGAAAGAAAGTTGAACCTAGTAACTCGAGGTTATTGTCAAGACGACTGAATAAAAGAACTATACTAAATGACATACAATGCCAATGGCTTGTGGCATTTGATGTCTTGTCTGGGAAAGTGCATATAAAAGATCCCTTGCTGCTAATGGAAAAATGTTGCGGGTTTTCTCTACAGACTACGATTCAAATTACCAAATGTTTGACATCCAATAGCCGAGGATTAATACATCAATGTTCTTCAATGGTATCGTTAAACAAAACGAAATTTTGACTTTAACAATACCCCTGTATTAAATATGCGTTAGCAGGGCCGTAGCTAGGATTTTTTGTGTGGAGTGGGGAGTGGGCAACTGAGTAGGTAATAGTCTAAAACTCCTTAAACAGTTAAGAAGAGAATTTTCTTTTCTATAATGCTTTCCGCTAGCTACGGCCCTGGTTAGATGCAATCGCGAATCTTGAGTGGGCTGCTCCTCAACTATTTATCATGCCCGTAGGAACGACTTTGTGTGTGTGTGTGTGGAGGGGGGGGGGGGGGGGGGGGGGGCATTGACGGATTGTGTGCAAACTCTATATCAGATGTTGGTTACAATGGCAAACATTACTGTGATAAAATAGGCTCACAAGTTGGGGTTCCAACGGGCCTGTTATGGTTATTTCTATTACTGTCACAACAGTCAGTAGATGTCGTGGTCAACGGAAACGTTATCGTGTCTTTGCAAGCAAAATCAATGTCATATTCATCAGATGGTAGATTGTCCATGTCATACCACTCCTTCCCCCCCCCCCCCCCCAAATAAAATAATAATAATAAAATAAATAAACAAAAATAAAAACTGTTGACTGATCACAAACCATTTCAGAAGAAAAGTTATTATTAAGACTTTGGCATTGTTTGTCATTTAGTATGGTTCTTTTATTCAGTCGTCTTGACAATAACCTCGAGTTGCAAGGTTCAACTTTCTTTCACGATATCCATGTTACAGGAAGACAACCGGAAGACTTAGCCACTGTATTCATCCGCCGACTGATGAACTCAGAACATTCGACCACAACCAGGCGGTCGCTGTTTGGCGCTCAACTCGTTTCTGGAGGTAAATACCACGCAGCAAGAAAAACAATCAGCGTATAATAGTGCATCAAACAAACAAGAAAATTATACAAGAAATATTTATTGAAAGAAAATACGTCATTACCGGTAATATAAATAACAAAAAACATGCTTAATTTACAATTGAACGACGCAAAATCTTTACAAATTACTAAAAGCAGTAATTCCGAATATTTCCCCATTGTTAGACGAACTTAAAAGTGGAAAACGCTTCTGGAATAAACAATATTACAAATACATAAAATCCATTGCGAATATAGTCTTTATGTTGATAATATATACAAAACTATACTGCATCAAAATAGAAACTTCACATTAATAAAGTATGATAATATAAATTAAAGATGGTGTAAAGTCGTCTGTATCTTTCAATACTGCAATGCCATTTAAATTGAAAGGAACACCCTTTACCAATCACAATGTACCAGTGTGTCACACGTTCAACATGTTTTAATCAAAAGTAGTCTGTCATGGATCACATAACTACAATGTTTTGCACATAACATTAATTTGCAACCATATGCAGACTTTTACTAACAACCTGGAAAAACACCCTATTTAATCATTTTATACCTATAGTTCCTATTCCACAAATTTTTAAATTTCAGGGTCAGGACGTAGTCCAGTGGTAAAACACTCGCTTGATGCTCGATCGGTCTAGGATCGATCCCCATAGGTGGGCCCATTGGGCTATTTATCGTTCCAGCCGGTGCACCACGACTGGTTTATCAAATGCCGTGGTATGTGCTGTCCTGTCTGTGGGATGGTGCATATAAAAGATCCCTTGCTACTAATGGAAAACAATGTAGAGGGTTATGTTAAAATTACCAAATATTTAACATCCAGACGCCGATGATGAATAAATCAGCGTGCTCTAGTGGTGTAGTTAAACAAAACAAACTTGACTTTCTATAATGTTCAACGCCAGCGTGATGTTCGTGGACTGTTCGCAAAGGCTGCTGCATGGTTAATGGGACGATGTCGACGACGTAGTGTTGGGAAATGGTTGAAATTTGCTCATCGATCATCGGTTATAATCGGTTGACACCAGCCGATCAACTTTACATTACAGTTTGCTGATCTGATTTGAATTGGTTTAACATGCTCATATACCACTAATGTTTGAAGGATGTCTGCACCATGTATCTAATGTGTTTACTGGGATAGTAAATATAAAACTTCACCACTTGGGACATTAGATTCCTGATATTATATGATACGAAAACACTGCAGTAGAGCTACCAAACACTTCAAAATATTGCTTCAAAACAAATACATGTATGTATACATTTGTCAAGAAAAATACATTATATAGCTATAGTTTGCACAACTTGTTTTGGCATAACATTGAATTAATGCTGCATACCGTATTTCCTCTAATAAACGCCGGGCCTCCCAATAAGCGCCGGGTAAGACAGCCGAAAACTGATTACTGCCTGGCATAATTAAAATAAATAAATAATAAACTTATTTAAAATGACGGGTACCTTTTTATCACTTCCCGTCTCCAAAATAAAGGCTGGGTCTCCAGTAAGCGCCGGGTTGCGATCATTTTGAAATGAATAAGCTGAGAATGGAGAAGGGAGGTGGGGGATGTTAATTTTTTTTTTTATTATTGTCATAACTGGCAGGGACGGATGCAGTATTTTTAACGTATTGATACAACTCTTAAATGGGGCATCTACACTATTCAAAAGTAAACTAACATCTATTATCTGTATAGTAATCATCCACAGAAATACTAAGCTGAACATTGTAAACATGTTCCCCGCTAAAAACTAATAAATACATTATTTCCAGCTGCTAAACGCTGTATGTTTCGGAACACTTGAATTTCGGAGAGGGGTGGGGGTGTGGGGGTGCCACTCCAACACCATCCACTTGGATCCACGATTGCAGTCAGTCGGGAGCAGTTCTTATGCTTACATTTGTGCAACAAACTAAATTGAACTGAACTCAAATAAATTAACCTAATTTGAATTGAACAGAACTGAATTAACCTTTATTAATATGTATACGTGTAGCCGGAGCGGTGTGTGTGTGTGTGTGTGTGTGTGTGTGTGTGGGGGGGGGGGGGGGGGGGCAATGGCTGCCAAGTACCCCTCTTTTCTCTTCGAACGTATTTTATATGTACCTGTCGCCCAATACCCGACTCATTGACAATGTGGTTTTCTTCTACCAATATGGGTATCCCCCCCCCCCCCCCACCAAACAGTATAAATTACTGACTACCCCAAATGCTTATGCACCCCACCTCATACTTCATCGGTCTTGATAAATTAACAAACAAACAACCCCCCAAACCCCCCAAAAAAATACCCCCACAACAACAACAACCCCCCCCCCCCCCCCTAAAAAAAACAAACCCCAAAAAAATAAAAATACCCAACAACAAACAATCACTTACCTCTATTGATATATCCACTCAACATTTGCAGAAAATATTGGAACAGAACAGCACAGAAGTTACATGTCATCATTAGGTAGTATTAGATCCATGCACATATATTTTATATTTCTAGGATATACATTTAACATAAATATGATTATAAATGTCAAACCGCGATATTTTTTGCATATTTCAGAAGTTAAACTAGATTCAGACGAATGTGCATAGTATCGCTTTGACATCAATAACCATATTAAAACGTAAAAAACATTTTTATGGTAACGTGTTCGGCAATTTCCGTAACTTAAGATGAAATGTCGAAATACCATTGAAATGCGCACCTCCAGCACCCATCCGCTGGATCCGCGTCTGACAGGGCATACAAGTAGCGCAGAACTATGTACAGTAATAATCCACTGCCCGTCACAGGAAGGATTCATGATGCAAACAAATATTAAGTACATAAAAAATATTCGTGCACTAAAATATGAGCCAGTTCTTTGTCACTTTCATAATGTAACATCATGATGGTTATCCTTATCAGATGTTTTAATAAAAAAAGTAGTAAATAAAATTATTTGGATGTATTTTTATTTTGGCGTTGGATAGGGGTATTTAATTCAATGTATAATAAATCGTTACATTTCACAAGAAAAATTTATATTTTGGTCATTATACAACTCAAAGTGACTGTATCTTAAAGCTGAAATGTCGGGGTTTATACATACAATGTAACAGAAATTTTCAAAGTTCATAGTTATGTCAATGTTTGTGTTGATTATGTTTAGTTAAAGTGTGCTGATTACAAAAACGTCACTACTTCTTCTAGAGTGTTAGTTTTAGTCACAGAATCTCACTTTCACTATTTTTAGGAAATGTTTTACGAATTTACGAGTTTTCGCTCCAAAGACATATACAGAACACTATATTGATAGATTTTTTAATGGCATTTATTAACACAAATATTACATACAGTAGATATTCTGCATGTCCTACTATACAGGTATAAATCAACAACAAAGATTACAAATCACAAATGAACAGTTTTTCGTACTTTTCATCGATGACATGATGAGTCATCACGTACTACCCCCCCCCCCCCCCCCCACACACACAGACAGTCACCCATCATGTTGCAGTCTCATTTCCCTTGATATCTTCTTTCCATAGTTGATATATCTTGGTGAAATCTTTCGCCGTGTTCTTCACTGATGTCATCCATATTTTCACTGAAGAAATTTAGGTGAGAATGAAGGAAATGCAATTTCAAAGACATCCGGCATCCAAGTCTTTATCAACTTTTCTATTAACTGTTCGTAATTCCCACTTTTGTTATTCCCAAGGAATTTTTCCAACCACTTCTCTAAACGACCTCCAGGCGTTTCGTTCCTTTGATGTCAATTTTTTCCTTCAAATTCTTGTGACTGAAGCATCTTGCGAACAACTGATCCGGTGAAAATACCACCTTCGATTTTTGCTTTTGACAGATGTGGAAACATGTTGGAAATGTATTTGTATCATTGAATGTACCAACACATTCTAGAAAGCATCAGCTCCTAAAAGGTACTGGAATATTCGGTGCTTCGAATTTCAAGAATGTGGAATATTTTTCTAAAACCTGACATACAGTACAAATTAATGTCAAATGTACGCTTAATCTAACAAAAATGAATGGAAAATGCAAAAATGTCAACATAATAAAATCTTTGTTGCATTGTGAACCACGCTTTTCGTCTACATCGACGACAGTCTATGCTTTATTATAGAATATAACATAATTTTAACGGAATTCCTAATTTAGGAGTTTATAATATTATGTAGATACTGTGCAACATGAATGAAAACAATTTAGTGGTCACAGTAGGCTTGTGACCCGTGACACTGAACCCCTGTGACTCGCCTTTGGATCTGCACCTGCAAAAGTAAGATTTATTTTTCGTTTATGCGTTGTTGAACGGCTTATGGTAATGAGTGTTAACTAAAGAGGTTTCTGCCGGAAAGAAATTTTTGGATATGGCGCTGTGTAATTGAAGGAAGAAGGAAGGAAATGTTTTATTTAACGACGCACTCAACACATTTTATTTCCGGTTATATGGTTAAGGAACACATATTGAAAGGAAACCCGCTGTCGCCACTTCATGGGCTACTCTTTTCGACTAGCAGCGAGGGATCTTTTATATGCACCATCGGGTAGTACGTACTACGGCCTTTGATATACCAGTCGTGGTGCACTGGCTGGAACGAGAAATAGCCCAATGGGTCCACCGACGGGGATCGATCCCAGAACGACCGCGCATCGAGCGAGCGCTTTACCACTGGGCTACGTCCCGCCCCCTGTGTAGCTGAATGCAACCACAGTCAACAGGGGGTATGGGGGTGGGAATAAGTTTAGAGTTAGGGTTAGGAAAATCATACAGTAATGATAAGAGTAATTGATTTTGTCAAAAGATTAACTTAAAACAAAAAATATGCAAAACGAATTTGGGTATGACGCCATACCCGTTTTACCCTCTGGCAGAAACCCTGGATATATTGTTTACAAATCGCTTAATTCACGAAATTTAGCATATCAACCGCCGTGAGACACTACATTTAAAATTCAAAACAATGGATTATATTTTCATCCTGCAATCATGACAACTTTGTGGAAGTATAACCCTTTCATTTTGTTTATGAGATAATATCCTTTCTTTTATGATAGGCCTATGTTGTCCTACTTAAAAAAGAAAATGTGTGAAAAAACTTCGATTTATGTTATTTTGTCATATTTATTATTCAAATAAATTATTATTTTAAAAATAAATATTTAGGACATCTCATATTATGTTATTGGAAGGACAATCTCCTTAAACGTATTGTGAAACAATTTGTACTTAAATCGTGTCTTAATTAGTAATGTGGGACAATAATGTGTACAAAACTGGACAGTTTTGGCGGCCATATTGGATATGACCCCAAATAAGTACATCCACAGGGTCAACATTTGGTGCAGCGTCCTGATATGTAATCAGCAATGATATATGCATTATATAAACACCCAGAAATTGGGGGACATGAGTGGCGTTGGGTAAAGTTACATTTTGTCCCTTTGGAAAATTTATCACCTATACCCCGTCACTTCTCCTTCCCATCAACAATAAACCATTTCACGTGAAGCTTTAATATGTATGTATTTTCAAAATTACGATAGTTACAAGGTCTGATTACCAGTCGGATATCAGAAATAGTTCCGTCACCGGATGTTGGCCAATATCACTCGGAGCGGTAGAATCTTGTCTCAAATGGCCCTGACCATTTAGCGCATAGGTTTGGCAGGTTACTGTCCATTAGTTCATTCCTTGCGGCCAGCAGACACTCTAGTAAATAATACGTGCCACAATTACGTTAACATCGCAGTTTGAATCACATTGATTGTACTACCCGACTGACACTTATATACAGGAAGTGACAGACGTCGCGTCATAGCATCAGCGTTACCCTCAGGGGGACAACGTGCTGCGTGTTAAAAATGTTAAATTTTCGAAAACCATACGGTCATCAAGTGGTAATCTAATTTTAAATAACACAAAATGTCTGATACCACAGACTTTATAGTTGGCTATATTTTAAGTACTTTATTCCAAGGCTTGTTTAAAGAACTTGATAGCAATTGCCAATTAAGGCCCAAAACACACCGGGTTTGGGTCTGGATCTGGCGAGTATGGTGCCAGTCAAAAAAAACCCCACAAAACCCCGCATTGAATGGAATGTGACAAAACACACCGCGTCTGTGTCGACGTCAATTACAGATCTGGCAACAGACGTCACAGAACATACGCTATATTTTCACACTGCCAGACTGGCAGCTGCACAATGTTCGAACCTTACTCGTTATTTTTTTCTTAATAACCAACAGGAAAGGTATATATTAATCAATGTTGATTTCTCATACTTGCTGTTGATGTTTATAGAAGTAAATTTATCTAAATATATAAACGCATTAATATAATTATATTGATAACACGTTACAGTAACAGACGTCAAAATACACCAGACATGGCGTCTGTGCCATACTCGCCAGACCCAGATCCAGACCCAGACTCGGTGTGTTTCCGGCCTAAGACTTTGTGTTTTTAAATATCATGTTTACTGCGTTGACGTTTCAAGTGTTGGTCCATGAGTTTTACCAATGAAGCACCAGACGCCGATTCGGAAATGGCCAGTGTTTCTACCAGAAAGAATTTTTTGGGTATGGCACCATGAAATTGAATATTTACAATGTGTGTGCTGAATGCAACCGCGGTTGGGTGGGGGGGGGGGGGGGGGGGGGGCAGAAAGATTATGGGTTAGGTGTAGAGTTTGGGTAAAGAAAATCACACAGTAATGAAAAGAGTCATTGATTTTGTCAAAAGGTCAACTTAAAGATAATAAAATCTGCCAAACAATTTGGGTATAGCGCCATACCCATTTTACCCTCTGGCAGGAACCCTGGGGTATGTAAAGCCTTCATCTGGGATTAGCATAAACAGATCAAATAGACCACCTTGTGTATACTGTAATTTTATATGCTAGGCCTATTGTTTATCATGCAGACAACAGTCCTAGATTAAGATAAACGACACTTTTAGTACGATACGGTAATACAATTAACTTGAAAGGCAATGGTTAACGTTAAAGGTACATTGGCTTCTTTCAGCCAAAATCATTTATTAACCTTTACTTAGAAGTATAACGATAATTATACCCTAATCTATATGCTCATAAAAATTACAGCTACATAATTCAATTTACTAACAGAAATGTTTTGTTTTTATTGAGTCGAACACTAATATTGTCAGTAGGGTGTTATTGCCATTTTTGCTCTTTGTGCAGCTCGTCACTCTACCAAATTTATTTGATTCGTCGTTTTCATTAGATTTGTTAGGCGATAAAACACGAATCCAATCCGCCTACAATTTTGTTTTTTGTAAATAATTTCAGTTTGGTTTGAAGTAAGAAGAAAAGTTAACGTGTTTTGGAAATAACAACAAAATACTTTTTTTTTAATGTGCAATTTAAAAAACAATCGGCTCAAAAATAAATAGCTTGTAGTAAATTCCATAATATAAAAAAGGCATTCTTTGTGGGACGAACTATAGTCGTAATGAACGCAACTCTGTTTAGATGTCGTACAACTGCAATCACGTTATAGTTTCCATATTCTCGATTTATTTATGTAGAGTTTGTGTGTGGGATCGATTTTTAATTTGTAGTTATTTATGCAAAAACAGTCAAATATGACACTCGCAACGTCGAGAATACATGTCTCCTCTCAGTCCGGAACACTCAGTTTATTGAGACAAAAAACCCCCAAAACACCCCAAACAAAAACAACAACACAAAAAACAACAAAACCCCCACAAAAACCACCCCAAAAATCCGCCAAAACAAATGTATATGTACAGCATTGGGTTTAGGACCGAAATCTGGAATGGGGCGGGGGCACAATCTGCAATGGGAGGGGTCACAACCTCGGGTGCACAAACCTTTTTTTTTCATTATCTTTAATTGTACAGAGTAAGAATAAACCCCATATACTTTTGCACATCACCCCCATCTCCCAACCACCCCCCCCCCCCCCCCCCGTGCCTAAGGATTCAGTTTTAAAATAATTATAAATAAAAAGAGTGTGTGATGAGACTCTTATATGAAACAGCCAGCCCTTTTAGATATTTAGTCAAACAGGATTTTAAAACATCAGTCATTTAGTTAAAGACTAAAGCAGACGTCTCAGCTCACACTGTGTAACTCATCTCGCCGAGATGGCACGTAGCCCAATAGTAAAGCGCTCGCTCGATGCGCGGTCGGTCTGGGATCGATCCCCGTCGGTGGGCCCATTGGGCTATTTCTCGTTCCAGCCAGTGCACCACAACTGGTATATCAGAGGCCGTGGTATGTGCTATTCTGTCTCTGGGACGGTGCATATAAAACATCCTTTGTTATTAATGGAAAAATGTAGCGAGTTTCCTCTCTAAGACTACATGTGAAAACTACCGTATATTTAACATCCAATAGCCGATGATTAATTAATCAATGTGCTCAAGTGGTGTTGTTAAACAAAACAAATTTTATTTTACTAATATGAAATAGCCAGCCCTTTTAGATATTTAGTGAAACGGGATTTTAAAAATCAGTCCTTTAGTTCAAGACTAAAGCCGACGTCTCATCTTACACTGTGTGCGTCATGAATCTTGCCAAAATAAATTAACCGAATGATCGATCAAATGGCCCCCCAGCCCTTAAAGTATTCCCTATTTGGGCTACAGACGCCACTGCATAAGATATTTAATAACCCATGATTAATCCTACCGGTGTGGTTCAAACCGATGGAAAATCGCACCGATCACTTCATATATATACGAATGCGTTTATTTTAACTTCTATAAATAGTCTTTGTCCGTAAAGGTCAGTTTTATTAATGATGTGGTCATTCTGGCCTGGTGTTGTAGTGCGACGAGCAATAGATCATTGGTGTCTACATTTAAGTCAGCTGAAACTTTCCATCTTCAGTTAATTCGCAATTACCGGCTGGAAATTTCGGAAAAGACCACACTATAAGCCCGTTTGTGCCATAATGGAACCAATGAATTGGCATATACATGTTTAACTCTATAATGAATAATGTTAAACATAATATTACAACATATTGTGTAGTTTTAAACCAATAACAACTCAAATAACAATTTTTAGTAGAAATTTCTATATAAATAAATAAAAAGTTTCTTAACAAATTACCATAAAATTATATAGATTAAATCTCATTTTAATACAGGGGTGACGTAAAATGTTAGAACAGCCAGTTAAACGATAATGCAGTATAAAGAGTCTAAAGGTAGAACTGCACGTTGTTTTCCTTGGCTGTTCCATCAGTTGTCTTCATAACTGTATCAAAGAAGTTAATATTGATGATAATTTGTAAAAAAACCCTTTTTATTTCCAATGATTTACCTTTTCATTTTATTTATTTTTAAATTTGAGTTGGTATGGGTTTAAAACAGAATAGACCTAATATAGTTTTTATATGAATTTCAACTTTATTCCTTATGGAATTATGAGCCTATTCGGTTCACTTTTGACGAAAACGGACTATACCTCAAAACAGACGTTTGGTGTAGCAATACTACGCCTGCAGTATTATTATAGTCGTCGAGGTGAATATATAAAACTTGACAAATTAAGATAAAGTTCCTGTCCTGGACAGAGGAACCGGCGAAAGTCTACACTTGCGCCAATGACAGGCATGTGCTACAACATCTTGTTCTGAATGTGCACGTTAAAACCTATGATCTGACCTGACCTAAGATAAAGTGAATCAGATGCTGTAGAAAAAAACCTCCTATCTTTATCAATGTTTATAAATAAAATATGATAACAAATAACATGCTAAATAATATGGCACTGATAAAAGATTATACCGAATTACAAATATTCAGAATGATGATTGTTGGTAAATATACTGATTGTGCATTTTACGTCCCACCCTTCTTCCCGAATGTCGTCAACAATTTCTCAGCTGATAAAATAAATAGGTGTATTGGCATTTGCATTGAACTGCAAGAATAATCAAGTGTCAAGCCTACTTGAGTTATTTATAACTTTGGGTGCGTTATTTTTTCTTAATTATTACACAAAGGAGATTAACAGTTGTCTGGATAAATAACACCCTCCCGACTTGATAGGGTATCCACTGCCCCAAAAATAATAAAAACGCGCGACGTTTGTGTCATAGTCTACAAATGTACCATGACGTGCTAATTTGTAGATCAATTGTTTGCTTGTACAAACATATCTGTCTTTTTAGCTACATAAACATTAGTCTATTGTTCGTCTATTGTTTGGGAAACACATTAATTTTAACACAATGGCGAGGATAACTAGAAAATATTTTACCACATTATTTATTGTTTATTTGTCGCTGTGTTACATTCTGTGATCACATTATTTATTTATTATTATTATTATTATTATTATTATTATTTATTTATTTATTTATTTTTTTTTTGGGGGGGAGGGGGGGGGGGTTACAAATGTACTGAAAACGACTATTGGGTCTGAGTTTACTGGGCGTAATCCATAGTAGCGGGGTGGTCTTAAAGGCATACTGTCACAGATTTTGAGAACCTTATTTCTCCAAAAATGGATAATAAATGAAAATTACATTAATATTTGGAAAGCAAATCTAGCTACTGAACCACGATGGAATGAAATCCATGTCAACCCTGTTGACAATATTAGTTTTTGAATTGTAGACCATTGCCATATTTCAATTATTTTTATGAAATATCATTAATATGATGGTTGAATAAAGTACATTTAGGGACAAATCAAATTTATATATTTTTAGGTAATACTTTGTTAGGCCATTTAATAAGTCAATGGTCTGTGACAATATGCCTTTAATAACGGAGGTTTTTTTTAATTATAAAATAATTTGGAAATATTCCAGTCTTAGAACCGTGATGGTCGTTAGGCGGGATTTCACTGTAATAATTAATGTTAGCTGTGTTGTTAGCACCAACGGAAATTGATTTACGAAAATCAAAGAAACACGGAAATTGTCTTTCGATTAATTGGAAACATCTTCGATGATTTAAGAGTTTCTGAATGTTACCTCGGACATCTGGAATTGTTATCCTGTTTATAAAAGTTCAAGAAGGCTGTACTGAACACACAAACTCAGGTGACTAAAGTGATTGCCTCGAAGATAGGTTAATGGTTTAGTTTGAGATACAAATCCCAAATACCAATGACCATAGGCTTACAGGTAGTACTAAACCAAATAACTTCCGGCTGGGTCAAAGTTCGATAGAGAAGTGAACACCATAGGTCCTGTGATTGGTTATAAATGTGAGTGTGTTGGTTGTAAAAAATAATAGTTTCTTCTGGGTCAAAAAAAAATATGCAATTTTATTTCATCTAGTACCAATGTGTCAATTAGCCTTGTGCTTGAAACATGTATGGGGAACCTGTAAAAAAAAAGTACTCGAATTTTGTGCGGAACTATAGTAGTCATAGACACTACCCGTTATCTCAGAAACGAGCAGCTTGACCTCCAATTTTTTCTGATTCACATTAAGTGTGAGGGGTGGTAGTATTTATATCCGTGGCGTTTATGTTGATTGATATGCTGCAGGTAGGAGTTTTAGCCACATATGTTACTATTGTCGTCTATGGGATTTAATTTGGTAGTATACACCCTACAGGGCCCGTATTTTCGAAGCCATCTTAGCTACGACATATCGTAACTAGTTAAGAGCGAAATACAAATGTCGTAGATTTACGATACGACAGATTTATTTTCGAAGGTATCGTAAAGTTCTCTTAGTGTGTCATGATTTACGACATTTGTCGTAAACAAAAATGGGAACTCTCATTAAGTGGAGATAGAAAAGATGGGGAGTATTTCTCGGTGACGTCATCTCGGTACAGCTGACTTGCCAGAATGGACACTACGCAAGAGTCCGAACCAGCGTCAAAGAAGCCCCGTAAGGGAAACTAATGTTCCACACATTCTTTTCTCTTCTTTCGGCTGGTTAACAGTGATTAGGCTACATTATTCCAAGAATAAAACATTCTATATATATATATATACATAAATCTTTTCTTCTTTTATTTTAAATATTTTAGACCAGTGGTAAAGCCCTCGCGTGATGCGCGGTCGGTCTGGGATCGATCCCCGTCGGTGGGCCCATTGGGCTATTTCTCATCCCAGCCAGTGCACCACGATTGGTATATCAAAGGTCGTAATATGTGTTATCCTGCCTGTGGGTGATGCATTTACAAAATCTCTTGCTACTGATGGAAAAATATAGCGGGTTTCTCACTAAGACTATATGTCGAAATTACCAAATGTTTGACATCCAATAACCGATGATTAATAAATCAATGTGCTCTAGTAGTGTCGTTAAACAACACCAACTTTAACTTTATACTTTAAAAACAAAAACAAATCACAAATCCATGAAGGAATATGGATACAGCCTAAGAGGCACTTCAAATATTTTTGTACAAATTAGACACCCTCCCTCCCCCTGTAACGCTAAACCATTCATCCCACACACTTTTTTTTTTATTAGGTGAAGCTTGGAGACCCCGCCCCCATTTCAATAAACTTGATTTGATTTGGTTTGTTTTGCGATTTGGGAAAGCGCAGATCGATGGCGTACGGCCCCCCAATCATTCCTTTTTTAAAACTATAACATTTTATAAAATCATACATACATACATACATACATACATACATACATACATACATACATACATACATACATACATACATACATACATACATACATACATAAGCTTCGATAGCTCAGAGCGTATCGTGGTTAGTCTTGCAATTTGCGGGCGAATCGGTGCCACAGGTTCGAGTCCCAGCAACGGCATGGGACAATTTGTGAGGCCAGAAAGGATTTAATTATCCCCTGCGCCAGTGCGTTAATATCTATGTATGTAATAGTCAACCTCGACATACATACAATATATAGATATTCATACATCAATACATACATACATACATACATACATACCAGTGCCAGGTTTGCCCACTGTTTCATGCACGTAAGCGGGATAGATCGTGTAGCTTGTAGGCCCCAGGCATCCTTTAATGGTGTTTTTTTTTTTTTTTTAATTGTTAATTTTTTTTTTTTTTTTTTTTTTTACTATTTCGTATGCAGTTTAGAAAACAATCGCTTATAAATAAATCATCTGTAGTAAATTTCATAGTATAAAAAAGGCGTTCCCTGTGGGAAGAATTATAACTATAACTACATACGTTAAACACCGCCGTGACAGTGTTTATGAGAAATTAAAAAAATATATATATATATATTTTAGTAATAAATAGTGCGTTACGTAATGCTGTTCAGTACCCCCAACCATTCCATGTAACGCAGCATAACGTTTGGATATACATCCACCCACCCCCTCAAGCGTTACGTAATATTTGAATGGCCCCAAGGTTGTGACACAACATATTTTACTATCTTAATAATGCAGTATAAATATTATTTATTAAAATAATATTTTATTTAAGAAAAAATTAATTACATTTTTCACGTAGGCCTACCAGTAAGACATTCCAAATATTAATTTTGGAAAAGTTTCATGTCTATTTTTTATTACTGTAAGTAGTGAAATTTTGTCAATTTGGTTAATTTCAGTAATTCTTTTATTTGATTTTCCAATACATTATTTAGGTGTATTTCACACTGAACAGGCTCACTTGTGTCTTCTTCAACAACCCTGATCAATCCTCATTATATCGATTGGTAAATTTCTGAAATAGGTGGCGTAACAGTCAATGGTTACGGTTGGAATACACTGCTTTAAAGTTTTGACGGCAAAATATTTCGAGTTTACAAAACTGAGAAGCTGTATCTTCGTCATTGTTATGAAATAAAAAGTAAGACGCCATTACAATTTCAAAAATACGCTACAACATTTGCCGCAGTCACTTACGACGGATTTACGACATATCGTAGCTAAGACGTCTTCGAAAATACGGGCCCTGGCTCCCATGTTTGTAGGGTGGTGGGGAGTCTATAGAGGGTTGCTAATACAAGAATTGGATTACAACTAATATTGTAGGTACAATGATGGAAATACATGGTGATAAGGCTTCAGACCAGCTCATTTTGTTCGAACACCTCTATGTTTTTATCAGAATTTGAGGATTTGCTCGTACGCTTATGGGATAGAATCGATCCCCGTCAGTGGGTCCATTTGGGCTATTTCTCGTTCCAGCCAGTGCACCACGACTGGTATGTGGCATGGTGCATATAGATGATCCCTTGCTACTAAAGGAAAAATATAGCGGGTTTCCTCTCTATGACTATATATCAAAATTACCAAATGTTTGACATCCAGTAGCCGATTATTAATAAATCAATGTGCTCTAGGGTTGTCGTTAAACAGAACAAACTTTAACTTTTGATCTAGCTCAGGTGGTATAGTTCTCACCTGAGATGCTTGGATCGCAGGATCGAACCCACATAGTGGTCCCATTATATTATCTGATTGCTTTTACCCATACCAATCAGTGTTGCATGTCCCACGACTGGCATATGAAAGGCCATGGTATGTGATATTTTTGTATGCAGGAAAGTGCATATATAAAGGATCCCTCGCTGCAAATGGGGAAATATTGTGGTTTTCCTCTAACACTATATGTCAGAATATTTTACATCCAGTAGCCGATAATTAATAAATCAACGTGCTTTAGTGGTGTTGTTAAACAAAACAAATTTAACTATTCATCCATTACCAATTTAAAAAAAAAATCCAATATGGTCGCCCGACCATTTGACCTATAAATGTTTCGTCAATTGTTTTCCTATGTTCACTTGAAAACCTGTCAGCTCCATTAACTTGAGAACTATGAAATGAAAGTTTCCGAGAAACCACGAGTAAGAATAAGAAAGGTTACAGCAGGGCTCGGCAGCATTCGCGCTTGTTGACCCAACGATCTCATGAATGTTTCATAGTAACGCCCTTAACTGTGAAACAAATTATTACATTTTCTTACACACCCATTGGTGAGAACATCATACGTTATTTTTGATAACACAGTTGTTTACACGTGTACGTGTGTTAACAATTTCAAGACATACGACTGACCAATGAAAAACTACACGATGGAAATCGACTACACTGTGATGTATAGTTAACCTGACAATCATGTGTCTCTGACGCGTAAGCCAGCTACAAGTGCAACGGCTGTAAATAACATGTAGTCGAAAAAGATGTTAAAATTTGCTTAAAACCTGGTTTTTGAGGATATGTAAGAAATAGAATAATACATTCATGTCCGTTAGATATCACTTAACTCGTTGTGAGATAAATGGTATCTAACGGCCACTCACGTATTATTCTCTATTTAAACGATATCATGTATATATCATAGTATATTCTTAAAGTGTGTAAAGGCATAACACATAAGGCATAACGGCATAACACATACATTTAAAATCATAACATGTATATGTTGGCCAATATGCTTATGACTTAAGACCGGTACCGATCCAAGGGGGTTCACAGAGGTTCCGTGACCCCTTCTTTGGAGAAAGTTTAGGGTCACAAGCCTGCTGTAACCCCTAAATATTTTTCATTCATGTTGTGCAGTAACTACATATTATATTGCATTAAAACAAATACACGTTATTCAAAGATCAACAAATAGAACAAACTCCTAAATTAGGAATTCCCTTAAAATTATGCTGAATTTACGTTTTTCCCTTGTATATTCTATAACAAATCACAGACTCTCGTCGATTTCCTCAGCGCGTGCTGTAACCTCACCGTGGTGGGTGTAACATTCTCTTTGAGAATGGCCAATACAGCACAAATTGAAATTTTTAGTAAAAGTCAGTATCTATCTAGGTGATATTTATATTTTTGCACAGTTCTTTACACTGTTTTTGTTTAAATCTTGAATTTTTATAGTGATGTTGATCATCACCTTATTTGTTTGCATTACCATAGTTTGACACCCAATAGCCGATATATTTTTCGTGCTGGGGTGTCGTTAAACATTCATTCATTCACTCGTTGATGTAGACTAAAAGCTTGGTCTGTTCTAAATGGTTAAATAATATATAAACCCCGATATTGCAGCTTTAAGATACAGTCACTTAGAGCTGCATAATAACCAAAATATTATTTTTTCTTGTGAAATGTAACGATTTAACCTTCAGTTAAATAACCCTATCCCACCCCAAAATAAAAATAAATTTATTTACTCTTTTTTATTATTAAAACATCCAATAAGGATGACTGACGTGAAGATATATTTTGAAAGTGACAAAAGAACTGGCTCATATTTCAGTGCAAGAATACTTTTTATGTACTTAACAATTTTTTGCATCAGCAGTCCTTCCTGTGATGGACAATGGGTTATTACTGTATATAGTAACTGTTCTGCGCTACTTTTATTCCCTGTCAGGCGCGGATCCAGCGGGTGGGTGATGAGGTACACATTTCAATGGTATTTCCACCACAGGCGTACGGGCTCCCATTTTTGTAGGGGGACAGGCCGATTTTTGCCCGAATTCAACGAGAATGCCCGAATAACAAGATTTATTTGTGTTAACAATACTGCCAAACAGCTAAAAAGGCTTTCAAACGAATCGCTACACATTTTACATGGATTACAACCAATATTGTGGGTAACGTGATGGCAATATATGCTGAGAATGGTTCAAGTGAGTTAATTTTGACCGAATTTATCTATCGTTTTTGCACGAATTTGATGATTTTTTTCCAGCACGGTGGGGAGGGGGGAGTTGTCTCGTACGCCAATGGTATTTCGACATTTCATCTTAAGTTACGAAAATGCCGAAGACGTTACCATAAAAACGTTCCTTTGACGTGACGTCAACAATGCTTGGCGTTTTAATATGCGTATTGATATCAAAGCGATACTACACACATTCGTCTGAATATAGTTTGACTTCAGAAATGTGCGAAAAGATCGCTGTTTGACATTTATAATCATATTTATTTTAAATGTGTAGCCTATAAATATAAAATATCTGTGCGTGGATCTAATACTACCTAATGATGACATCCAACTTCTGTGCTGTTCTGTTCCGATATTTCCTGCAAATGTTGAGTGGACATATCAATAGAGGTAAGCGATTGTTTGTTTATCTATTTGTTTGTTTGTTTGTTTAACTGTTTCTTTATCAGGACCGATGGAGTAGGAGGTGGGGTGCATAAGCATTGGGGGTAGCCAGTATTTTATACTGGGGGTGGGGGGCACCCACATTGAGAGGCGTAACCCATACTGTCAATGAGTCGTGTATGGGGCGACAGGTACATATAACAGATGTGGCCATTACCCCCATAGCCCCCGGATACACCTATACATATTAGTTTAATTCGGTTCAATTCAGATTAGGTTAAATCATTTCAGTTCATTTCAGTTTGCTGCACCAATTTAAGCATAAGAACTGCTCTCCAAGGACTGCAAACGAGGATCCACGAGGAGGGTGTTGGATGGGTTCACCCGTCCAAAATTCGATTCTAGCAAAACATACAGCGTTTCTTTCGTTTTTAGCGGGGAACGTGTTTATAATGTTCAGCTCTGAATACTATTCAGATAATAGATGCTAGTTTACTTTTGAATTCTGTAGATTAAGAGTAAAACCAATACCTTAAAAATACTGCATCCGTCCCTACCAGTTATGACAATAATAAAAAAAAATTAAAGATTCCCCCACCATCCCCTTCTTCATCCCCAGCTTAACAGCCCCGTTGTGACCCCTGCTCGATTTCAGCTTAAGCTATACAAAGAATTCGATTTCCCTAGCGAATACAGTCATGAATATCTGTAATGTTGATTTAAAACTTTTAAATAAATTTTAAGAAAAATGTTGACATTGAGAAATGGTGTTTTGTGTCCACTTGTTTGTGTTGCTGATATTATTTTTCACAACAGTTTAGTGCAGAAACAAACGGAGCGACAATAGTATACTGTTTACACTGTTTGAATTTCGCAAAGCATTCCTTGAACGCTTCAGGCGATTTTACTGCAGCGTCGTACCGAGGTTGAACTATTGCAAAGCGTTTGGAGACACGAAGGTATTAACTCACCACAGTGATAATATTGGTTGCACGACCAAGCAGGAACTTCATCAAGAAAGCGTCAAAACAGTCGGGGAAATGCGTATCAAAGGAATTGGACTAACCTCTCGAGATGACAGGTCTGAATAGGTTACTGTTGTGGTATCTTTAATAGATGGTGACAGGTATAAGTTTTCCTTTCGTCTTCCATATGCATGACATATATAAAGAAAGCAGTGGTGGTGATGGCGTCGAGGGAGGGAGGATGCAGATAGGGTGAGAGAGAGAGAGAGAGAGAGAGAGAGAGAGAGAGAGAGAGAGAGAGAGAGAGAGAGAGAGAGAGAGAGAGAGAGAGAGGCACATACAGAAAAAAAGAGAGAGAGGCACATACAGAAAAAGAGAGAGTGAGAGAGAGAGAGAGAGAGAGTGAGGCACATACAGAAAAAAAAGAGAGAGAGGCACATACAGAAAAAGAGAGAGAGAGAGAGAGATAGAGAGAGAGAGAGGCACACACAGAAAGAGAGAGAGAGAGAGAGAGAGAGAGAGAGAGAGAGAGAGAGAGAGAGAGACACACACACACAGAAAGAGAGAGAGAGAGAGAGAGTGGGGTGGGGTGGGGGATGGCGGGGGTGAGTGGAGAAGGAGGGCAGGCGTCAAGGAGAAGGGCCTTTTTTAAAACCTCAGATATGAAAAACAACATAAGCCCCAATTACTAGCAACTCAATACCAAACATGCATTCCTAAATATTAAAGAAGTTCTCTGCTTCGTTAACAAATGCATATTGAATTAAATAATTTGAAAGATGATAACTTTAAAATGGTTAATAACCCCATTCTTCCATTTGAACTTAAACGTTTACTGAAAAGTAAAAGAGGATGCAAGGATATGTACAACTCATTAAACTGTAAATCCATAACGCCAAAATCGCAAGCAATAAAGGTTTTATCTTTACATCAAGTGAATAGGCAAACTATAATATACTACCTTTTCAGTGCATAAAGGATTCAACATTAGTATGGTTTCAATACAGACTAGTTCACCGAATCTTAGCTAGTAACACTTTTAAAATATATACTATTCATTATGTTGAGATAATCAGGTGTGGTTTTTGTAACAACCATCCAAAAACCATACCACATATATTTTTCGAATGTAACAAGGTTCACAACTTATGGGTTGCAGTACAAAACTGGATATTGACTTGTACTGGTATTATAATGAATTTCAATAAAAATAATGCCATCGTTAGTAATAAAAAATAGAATTTTCTTAACTGGTTAATTATTAACATAAAATATTATGTTTATGGAACAAAGATACAGAAAAAGGATTTAGAAATCACTGCTGTGAAAAATGTGTTGATCGATTTAATGATAACGAGTAACCGAAATTTCGATGTTTGTAGAATCCCTGGCTGCCTGTCGTAAAAAGAGTAGCCTATGTGGCGACAGCGGGTTTCCTCTAAAAAAAAAAACAGTGTCAGAATGACCATATGTTTGACGTCCAATAGCCGATGATAAGATAAAAAAAATCACTATACTCTAGTTAAATAAAACAAACTTTACTCTCTTTTTTGTAGATAGCAGAAAGCAAGAAAACGTGTATGTATGTATGTGTGTGAGTAGACATTTCTTACACATCCGTTGGTGAAAACATCATTCGTTATTTTTGTTAACACATACTTGTAAGTGTGTTCACATTTTAAAGACATACGACTGGCTGCTCCTAGGTGATGACAGGTCACCAACGCCACACCACCAAACACACAAAGAAAAGAAAAAACAGAAGGAAAACAAAAAGAAGAAAAAAAGAAAGAACGGTCGAATCGATCACTCTGTGACGTACAAGTTAACCTGCAATAGATTTGTCTGTGCCGTACAAGTGAACTATAAGCGAGAGGGCCGTAAATAGGATTTTGTTGGAAATGGCGTTTAAAATTATTTTAAAAACTTTTGTCAGGATATGTAAGAAATAGAATACAACATTCGTATCCGTTAGATACCATTTAACTTACAATTGTTGTTTTTAAAACATAACCAACTTTCGCTCGTTAGATACGTTTTTAAACAACTTGTTGTAAGATAAATGGTATCTACCGGCCACTCGTGTAGTATTCTCTATATAAACAACTCGTTGTAAGATAAATGGTATCTACCGGCCCTCGTGTAGTATTCTCTATATGTACATAGACAATACTAAACGAGCTTGCCTGTCATATAATTTTTTATGAAATGAGTTAACAGTTTTGTTAAGTCAGATACCAACACTGTTCACGAGTTTCATAAAAATGGTATGCCGAGCAAGCTCGTTTAGTATTTTATTTATTACAAACCAACTGCAAACAAGCCGCAATGCAGAAGTAAGCAGATGTCGAGACCTACTACACGTTATTTTTCTACGAATTGGATCAGCAAGTGAACTACGTCATGCTCACGTCACGCCAATATTACACTAGTTAGATATAGAGTGATTGTTATGACATTAGCAATATTTTACACTGGTGTGTAATAATATACATTTATTATATGAAGAACAGTGATTCAGGGCGTCTACTCCTGACATTGTTATGTCTGTGATCTGGGACAATAAAAATATTTAAAAACTAAAAAGATTAAAGAAGTCAACATGTTTTGACTTAGAAACTGAACGACGGATATATTACACCACTGGGCACAACAAAAGAAAACGCCATCTTTGTAATAACGACCTGGAAGATGAATATCGTATTAATATACTCACTCAGTATTTCAAGAATTAACATGAGAATAAATATATTTTATATGCATACCTTTTTGAACGGTGCATAATTGAAGTCCCTGTGGATATTAGTTTTACACATCTTTGAATGTTTATCTTGCACATTTACATGTTGGGCGCCAATAATATATATATAAGCTGATAAGCTTATAATAACTGGCTACACAAGAATCGATTTTAACTATGAATCCCGATTTCCCTAGCGAATGCAAAAAGAAGAGAGTTTATTTTGTTTAACGACACTACTAGAGCACATTGATTTACTAATCATCGGCTACTGGATGTCAAACATTCGACTATTCTGGCATATACATGTTGTCTTAGAGAGGAAACCCGCTATATTTTTCCATTAGTAGCAAGGGATCTTTTATATGGTTCCCACAGACAGGAAATCACATACCACGGCCTTTGACCAGTTGTGGTGCACTGTTTGGAACGAGAAAAAACCCAATCTGTTGAATGGATTCACCGAGATGGTTCGATCCTGCGATGCAAACACCTCAACGAGCACTCAACCAACTGAGCTATATTCCGCCCTAGCGAATACACCCATATCAGAACGTTGCACAATAGTTTTTCAAATGTATCTTTGATTTTGTTCGTTTTCTAGAGAGAGAGAGAGAGAGAGAGAGAGAGAGAGAGAGAGAGAGAGAGAGAGAGAGAGAGAGAGAGAGTGTGAGCGAGAGAGAGAGAGGAGAGAGAGACGGACAGACAGACATACGGACACACACATATATCTATATATATATATATATATATATATATATATTATATATATATATATATATATAGATAGAGAGAGAGAGAGAGAGAGAGAGAGAGAGGAGAGAGAGAGAGAGAGAGAAGAGAGACCACACCACACACACACAGCCAGACAGACAGACATATAACGAGAGAGAGAGAGAGAGAGAGAGAGAGAGAGAGAGAGAGAGAGAAGACAGCAACATTAACGAAACATCTTTTAATAAAGGAAAATACTTCTGTTGTAACTAATTCAATAAATCGTCTCAACACAATTTCCCGTAAACGATTTAAACCATCTCTGTGCCTTGTGGTAGTCATTTACTTTGGGACCGAGTTATTGTCCAATCTTCCCCAAATCATTTGTTAGCCGAAGAAACCAATATTTGGTCCGATATATCGGAGATGAATAACCTCTGTGTGACACTGGCGGTTGGCCCCGGCGGTATCAGAACTGAAGTCATTCCAGAGCCATTCCACACGGAACCAACGGTGTTGTTTGAACACACTCCATATATTTCTGCTCTGTTTGCTAAACATTGACTGTCAGTGTGACGCTGATAAGATCGAACCAATTCCCATCAACAGTGTTACATATGACGAAGTTAGATCGTGGCTATATGTATTGCTGAAAGTTCGGCGTCACGCGTAAGTAAGTATTTATTTATCTATTATTTGTTTAAATGTAAGGTAATAAAAGCCAAATTTGTGAAGGTGGGACTGTGTTGGGGGGGGGGGGGGGGGGTCTGTATTGTGTCTGCTCATACATACTGCTTAAAGTCGTGCTAGAAACGTTTACAAATATTTTGTACCACTTATTCAAACACTCGTAAGTGCGTATTCGTGATTTGTTCAAACGTGGGTTCTGTCCCAGACCAGACCATTGGCTATCCAGAGACCTGGCATGTGACAGACATGCCTGAAAACTTAGTGGTATAGGGGCATGTTAAAGGTACTCCCCCCCCTCCCTCTCTCTCTCTCTCTCTCTCTCCCCCTCTCTCTCTCTCTCCTCTCTCTCTCTCTCTCTCCAATTATGTCTGCTGCTAAAGTCCTGCTAAAACGTAAATATTTTGTACCACTTATTTAAACACGCATAAATGTTTATTCATTATTTTTCTCAAACTTAGGGTCATACAATCCTAATTGGTGGGGTGGGGATAGGGGTATTATATCTCTTCATACCTACTGCTTAAAGTACTGCTAAAAACTTAACTGTTTTCTACTATTTCTTTAAACTAAAAGGGTCACCAGATTTTGACTACCGAGGAGCTATGGCCTACCCAGTTTTGTTCTAAGTATTAATCACTATTTATATCCTGATTCTCTACAATGTTCCTAGCGTAACACTCGAAGCCAAACAGCAAGTCATTTTTGTATACTTTAAAGGGACATTCCTGAGTTTGCTGCAATTTTAAAGATGTTATCGACTAACAGAGACTTTTTAACGATTGTAATTACATATCAAATATATTTTTCTGCATACGATATTAGTGGCTGCATATTAAATGTGTTTCTGATCGTTCTAATAGTTGTACTAGGTTAAATTTCATTTTATTTTCTAAAATATATTTTTTCGTATGTACGAAATGATTTGCAGACAAAATCCAGTTTGGGCTTCTGACAAATATTAAGACGACCAGAAACACACTGAATGTACAGACACTGATATTGTAAACAAGAAAATATATTTAATATGTAAGTTTAATCGTAGAAATATTTTATTAGTCGAAAACATCTGACAATGCAGCAAACAGAGGAATGTCCCTTTAAGAAACTCGGTTACCGTTTATCTGTGGTTCAGTCGTGTAAACTCGGTTTTAATTAGATTCTTCATTGCGCTTCTTGTTTCTGTTTGTTCTGTTTGAAACCCGGAACGACTAGAGGTATTCGTGATGTTTTATATTGACTTATTCACGGAAACAATTGGTATCGGTTGTTTGTATTGTCTTTCAACATACGTTTTTGTGGATTCCTGTTTTACACTGAACAAAAGAAAAAGTAAGAAGTAAAATAGTTCTCAAATATTGTTTTGTGTTAATAATTATGCTTTACTGATTCACGCTTTCTGAAACAAGTGTGTGTGTGTGTGTTTTGTTTATTTTCTTGTTTGTTTTTTGTTTGTTTTTGTAATGTAAAAACGTTTCAGCTGTCCATATAATTAGCGTTTGAAATTTGTACACTGTATTTTTATCCATTAGTGTCATATACCGTCCCCGAACAACCATATGTATTTAATAATTTACGATAACCGCAGATGGTTGGCCGTATAAACGTTATATTTTGTCCACATTCGTGCTATATCCCAGAAACAAATGTTGTATTTCGCTATTTTTACATTTATTCTTTATAAATAATTACACATTAATCGACCCCACCACACGTAATCTTTTGCATCACTATTAATAACTCGGGGGTGTGAAAATTGTAATGTTATTGCACGCCATGTAAAGTCGCTCTCAGTACGACTAGACCCCTGTCACACCATGTAGAGTCGCTCTCAGTACGACTAGACCCCTGTCACGTCGTAACAAATCGTTGGAAATCGACGAATCTATCACACCTGGCACGTTAACTGTTGGCAGCTAGATAGAACCTTCAGTGACCGATGAGTTGCATAAAGTTAAAGTTTGTTTTCTTTAACGACACATTGAGTTATTAATCATCGGCTACTCGATGTCAAACATTTTGGTAATTCTGACACAGTCATCAGATGAAACCCGTTACATTTTTCCATTAGCAGCAAAGGATCTTTTGTATGCACCATCCCACAGACAGGATAGCACATACCATGGCCTTTGATGTACCAGTCGTGGTATACTGGCTGGAATGAGAAGTAACCCAGTGGGCCACACTGAAAGGGATTGACCACGAACCGACCGCGCATAAGGCGGGCGCTTTACCACTGGGCTACGTCCCGGCTAATATGTTGCATAAAGACAGCCGGCTTCGGTGGTGTCGTGGTTAAGCCATCGGACACAAGGCTGGTAGTTACTGGGTTCGCAGCCCGGTACCGGCTCCCACCCAGATCGAGTTGTAACGACTCAATGGGTAGGTGTAAGACCACTACACCCTCTTCTCTCTCACTAACCACTAACAACTAACCCACTGTCATGGACAGACAGCCCAGATAGCTGAGGTGTGCCCAGGACAGCGTGCTTGAATCTTACTTAGATATAAGCCCGAAAATAATTTAAAAGAAAGAAGAAAGAAAAATTACTTTTATTCAACAGTATTTTCTCTTTTTTACAGTTTATTTTCTAACTGTCGTAACGTTAAAGCCATCATATTGAAATTGCTCACGCTAAATTAAAATTAAAATATCTGCACATGTGGTTTCATGAAATAAATCAACCTCACATCATTCACTTGATAATTTTGAAAACTATACCAGAATTCACTATCAGCTTAATTAAAAAGGGATAGACATAGTGCCAAAATGACCTTGACCCTACTCAGATAGGACAGACACGGTGCCAGGATGGCTCTCATCCTACTCACAAAGGATATACATTGTCCTTGACCTACTTCCAGAGGGTAGATGCAGTACCAGAAATCACCTTCATCTTAATTAAATCCGTGGCTAATAAAGATCATATATTGTTGGGTTCCCAGTCATATGGGCATCACAGGTAATGAAAAGCCACATGTAGCTGCCAAGTGTGCCCAGGATTTGCCTCATTCTCATACACTGATCTTAAAGATGATATTAACCAATATTTTGTTTTCAACTTGGCAAGATGATTGGAACAAGCTTGATTGTTTCAAGCCAGTCCTAGGAGAGTGATAATCCTCTTATGGGCGGTGCAGGACGAGTGAAATAACCTTGTGTCGTGCTCGCGTCGGTCACACATACTTGAAACATTCATTTATTCTGGTGGAGTGTGATAATTTTGAACCTACGAGGAAAGATATATTTGGAAGACAAAATGTGATAGAATCAGAGGCCGTAGTATGTACTATCCTGTCTATGGGAAAAAACTTATAGAAGATCCACTGCTGCTTTAAGATATCAGTAGAAGCGCCTAAGTGACAACATCAGACTCCTCTCTCTCTCTCTCTCTGTCTCTCTCTCTCTCTCTTCATCTCTCTCTCTCTCAATCATCTCTCTCTCTCTCTCTCGTCTCTCTCCCGCTCTCTCTCGCACACGACCCCGCTCCTCATCTATCTCTCTCTTCTCACTCTCAGCATCTCTCTCTATGTCGGTGTCGTTGGTCTGTCGTGTCTGTCGACGTCGTCGACTCTCTCGGTCTCTCTCTCTCCCTCTGTGTGTCTCTGTATCTCCTTCTCTCTCGCTCTGCTCTCCTCTCTCTCTCTCTCTTCTGTCTCTCGTCTCTCTCTCGTCTCTCTCTCTCCCTCCTCCCTGTGCTGTCTCTGTTCATGTCTCTCTGTGCCTGGCCCTCTGTTGCTGTCTGTCTCCTCTCTGCCTCCTCTCTCGGGGGTTCTCATCTCTCGGTCTCCCGCAGCTCTCCTCTCTCTCTCTCTTATATATATATATATATATCAGTATATATATATAATCTTTATATATATTTTTAACTACGTAGAATACGTGCATATAAAAGATCCCTTGCTGCTAATCGAAAAGAGTAGCCCATAAAGTGGCGACAGCGGGTTTTCTCTCTCAATATATGTGTGGTCCTTAACCATATGCCCGACGCCATATAACCGTAAATAAAATGTGTTGAGTGCGGCGTGAAATAAAAATTTCCTTCTTTCCTTCTCTCTGTGTGTCTTTCTCACTCTTTCTATCTTTCCCCTCCCTCTCTCTATCTGTTTCACTCACACTCTGTCTCTCTCTCTCTCCGTCTCTTCTCCTTCTCTTCTCCTCTCTCTCTCTCTCTCTCCGCTCCTCGAACTTCTCTCGTCGTCTCTCTCTCTCTCTCCGCTCTTCTCTCAAACTAACTGTGTCAACGTCCCAGCTCAGCCCCTCGAGTGGCGTGTGGCCCGGGTCGTTTGTGTTTGTCCATTTGTGTGGTGTTTTCACTCAACCAAGTTTGGAATAACCGCATGTTCAAAAACCAAACAGTCCTAATTTTAGAATGTGCTGAGATGTAGCTACGCGAGAGGGATCTGCTATAGTGAGGAGCATATCTATCAAGGCCTCGCGGGGCCTTTTTCCTCTCTTCTGATAAGGGTGGCCGCGAGAGATAGGGTGGAATTCAGGATTCCGGGGTAAAGTAGAACGTATCGCCGAAGCCTCCGGACACGCGAGAGTATGGGCAAAGAGGGGAGTAAATTATAGTCTGGCTTTGAGACTAAGTAGTATTCGGTGCAAACCGTCCCACCTCAGTACGAGGGCTAAATTGCAATCACACCGGTGGTTCGGGGGTTCCTGTACCTGCTGTGAAGGGGGTCGCTTCTGAGTACTCCGAGAAGGACAGCGAAAAGGTTACGTTGATGTCCCTTAGAATAGTATTAATACTGGATAAGCAGCGGACTGCAAATTGCTTAACGAACTCCCGTCACTCGGGAGGGTTCACGGGAATAACTCCATTACTGGGGAAGTATAAAATGTGGGGCGCAGGTTTTCTTCAGGAATGGTTTTGCTTAGACTCGGCGCTTTTATTGCAGATAAACCCTCTGGCGTGCTACATTCGAAAAGAGATTATTCAGCTAATAGCTCGTGTTTGTGATCGGGTGATTTGCATCTTTTCCTGTTTTCTGATCCTCAGGAGCCACGTGTAGCCGCGGCATTAGGGCGATTCGGCAGCACTCTGTCCTGAGCACGGGACGCTCTGCCAGCATCCTAGTGTGCTAGGTCTGACCCGTAGACAGTGGCTGCGTGATCTTCAGTGGGCATCTCTCTATTTGTCTCTTAGTGGTTGTGTGAGAGAGAAGTCTGTATACACCTACCCATTGAGTCATGTTAAAAACCTCTCTCTGATGCAAGCCGAGGTACCGTAAACATATATATGAACTTTCCCTGTCTCCTGACCAGATATTAATGGTCTGATGGCCTAACCAGTACACCACGAGCGAGGCCGGTAAGGTAGTGATGTATATATCCTAGTTATAGCCCGAAAATTGGTACCGATTAGAGTATTGTGATGTGTATTAGTGTTTATTCTGAAATAAATAAATAAATAAATTAAATAAATACTACACACCCAAAAGAAAACATAAATATTGAAAAGAGAGAGAGAGCTGGAGAGAGAGCAAGAAGAGAGGGCAGTCCTGAGAGAGAGAGCAAGAGAGTGAGAGAAGCCGAGAGAGAGGAGAGAGAGAGACGCAGAGAGAGAGTTAGAGAGAGAGGGGTGGGTGCGGTGGGGGGTAACTCTCTCGAGGCCACCCTGGCTCGATTACAGATACTTTGGTCGATTAGCCTCAATCGAACCATCTCGGCGGGGTTTTTACGTCTCAACTATTATCACCCGATTGGTATAGCAAAGCCTTGTTATGTAGTGTCATGTCTGTGGGAAGTGTATATAAACTATCCTGCTTGATAGCCAATGGAAAGGACTACATCAGAGACTCACACTAGGGTGCCTACCGTCAACGACGGTCGTGACAACCGCCCTTTTAAGGCAGACTGAAGAGACCCGAAATACGATCACCCGATTGATCAAGTCCTCCGGGACTAAGCACAGGCCAGTCGATTAAGATACTTTGGTCGTAGGATCGAACCATCTCGGCGGGTTTTTACGTCTCAACCAATATCCCACGATTGGTATAGCAAAGGCCTTGTTATGTAGTGTCATGTCTGTGGGGAAGTGTATATAAACGATCTCTTGCTGCCAATGGAAAGGACTATCATCAAGACTCCCATAGGGTGCCTACCGTCAACCGGTCGTGCCCTTCTAACGGCATGACTGAAACACCGAAACACGATCACCCGATCGATCAAGTCCTCCGGACTAAGCACAGGGCAGCGACGAGAGTACAACCACCAGCGTCCATTGAGACAAGGTTCCAGCAAGGATCCATCTCTCTATCAACTAAGTCAAATCAACCCATTAGCTCCATTTTCAGTTTCAATGAACCATTTCAAATTATGCGTCAAAATTATCTTCACGAAATTACGCAACGTTTTCTATCTTGACTTAATCCTACGAGACATTTGCAAAACCAACAGCACCAAAACCAAACCCTCGTCATCTACCGACCCTGGTCAGGATGCATGTGCTCTCTTGCACATGCCAGCGCGGGCGACCCCTTCTCTCACCTCACCCCCAAAACCCGTTCCTGTCCGGGGGCAGAGGAGCCGACAAAAGTGGACACCTGCGCCCATGACAGGCGTGTGCTGTACAACAGCTTGTTCTAAATGTGCACGTTAAAAGCTATGACCTGACCTGACCATTGGACAAAAAATGTAGCGAGTTTCCTATGAAGACAAAATTACCAAATGCTGATTGAGCAATGTGCAAATTGTAAGTTACAAATCAGCATAGAGTGGTCTTTTGTTAGCCCGAATACTCTGACTGTAAGAGAGCTAGACAGACATTTGGAGAGTTATATACGCTGTCATATATAACTGTCCAAATGTCCATCTAGCTCTCTTACAGTCAGAGTACTCGGGCTAGTCTTTTGTGTGCTCTTTCCCACACACACACAGAACACCACACACCAGGGCCTTTGGTAAACCAACCTCGGGGCAAGGACAAATAACCCATGCCAATCGGTCATGCCGGGACAAATCGCACCTTGAGCGTGCACTCTAACCACTATTCTAATTCTCATCTTTAATTCCGGACCGGTAAATGCCTGAAACCTTAGTGGTATAGGGGCATGTTAAAATAGTTCAAAGTGCAGACCGGTTCAACATTCGAATCGAACCTATGGAATATTATGGGGCGTTATTTAATTAACAGTCGGGGACTAACAGTTCAACATCATAAATATGTAGTAAATTGGCGGTTCTCCATCAAAGATATTCTGACAAGTAATAACATAAAAGTGTCTACATTAGCAGACAAGTTCACATGACAAAACAAGCCAGTGCTTACTATTCTGTCGCACCATTATTAGCAGGGCCGGACCTAGCCTACGTTAATCGGGGGTGCAGTAAATCTAATAAGGGTACAGTAACAAAAGGTTTTCACCAGGTACAGAAAAGGGACACTTCTAAACTAACACAGCACTTTTCCGTGTGTTCTAGGGGTATTGGGTGTAGGGGAACGGCCTTTTTGCTCCCCGTCTGCCAAGTCCCCATTAGATACGTCCATGATATTCATAAGAAAACCTACCAAGGCTGTTCGAATCGTCAGTATGTCGTAGGGGAAAGGGAGGGGTGGTAGCTGAAACAGAGGAACCAGGATTAATTTTCTGTTCCAACTGAGTCTGCTTGACATTTTGACATTTTATCAATATCAATAAAGCCAAATTAGTTACCTGGAAAACATTATCTCTCATGGAAATAATTTCTCACACGGCTTTTATTGGCAAAAATAGACCCAAAGGTGCTATAAAGTTTGGGAAATTGCAATATTTACACAGCACGTATGCGCATGAGCACATGACAGTAAAATGATTATTTGCCAAAAGAAACAGGAATGTCTGAGATTCAACATACACAAGTATATGGGACCCCTTTCTGTTAGCCCCACATAAATAGCTTGTATATGGATTGCAGAAAAAAGGTGTGTTTTTTTCTTTTGACAGACCTTAATTTGTCATTACTGGAACCGAGTTTGATAATTAGAATCAGACATTAGTTAGACTTTATTGTTTAGATTATCCATTTCCATTCGTCCGAAGTGTTTCGAGTCATACTGGTGTTTCTAATACCACGGAATGCATTTTTTAATATTTTTAAAAACACACCTACCTCTGAGAAGTAACGGATATGGAGAAAAACTGTAGTATATTTTTAAGGGTGTTTCCCTGTTTCAGTGTCACAGACTCTTGTTTCAGGAGAGAGAGAGAGAGAGAGAGAGAGAGAGAGAGAGAGAGAGAGAGAGAGAGAGAGAGAGAGAGAGATAGAGAGAGAGAGAGAGAGAGAGAGAGAGAGATCTGAGACGTTTATAGGCGTCCTTTCACTCTTACATCTTTATGAGATGTGACGTGGACAGGCGGTTAAAGGCGTCCTTTTACCCCATCAACTCCACATGGCGTTTCATTTGGAGATGATCGTTTTCAATGGTTAATTCACTAAAAACTATTACCAATATTGATATTAATGTGAGAACACAACCACCAACTGAATTATTTCTGAGATAGGGTGAGAACGTAAATCTCGGCAGATTGTATACAAATTAGATTGACTTCCCACTGGAACTAACTTCCTACACTAATTAATTCAGTTCAGTTACGGTAGCCCTTTGGTGTTTCTTAATTATAACACCAATGTTCACCGACTTGCTGAGGAACTGGCCAACAGAGCGAGTTGTTAGTGGCTGATGAAAATATATTGAATGCCATTTCGTGCTGAAATAAATAATTTGGATCGGCTTCAGATTAGGCCAAAAACATTATGCAGACATTATGTAGACCTTTAGTTTTGTATTTCTTATATATGTAAGCAAAATACGTTTTGGCAAATGGTCTCCTGGTGGTGGGAGTGGCATATATAGGGTTAAAATACCCCCCCCCCCACACACACACACACAACAACGCTGCCACCTAAGTAGATAGATACCACTGCATCTTATTCTGTAAGAAGTCACTCCACCTTGTCATAGAAATCAGGTACTACGATCCTATCAACAGTCTGCTTAATTAGCATGTCAATTTGAGCAACAAAACACCCACAAAAACCACCCAAAAAACTAAAACTAAAACTACCCTCCACCCCTACACACACAGACCGACAAAACAACAAAACAACCAAAAAGAAAAAGAAAACAAATAAAGAAACACAACATATCTCCCAATAAACAACAACAACAACAACAACAATTCTCGCCTCATGTAAAACGCCCTGTTATGGGAAGGGTCTATACCCCTTTGTATATGTAGCTTCATTTCCTGTAATCTATGTAATAACGGGCCATCTGTCCTTCACGAAATTATAGCTTTGAAGACAAACAAGCTCATTTCTAAGTTGTTGACGGCATCGTTCCTATCACGTCTCAGAGGACTGCCACGAACCAGCGGCTGACCTTTCGAGGACAGCTCTGTACGGACAGTTTATTGGCAGTCGCAGAGAGTGTTAAGTAACGATATCGTTTTCTATTATCATACCGAAATAGCTAAGTGACAATAACTACACAGCTTTCCATTACAATACTCTATTATTTCCTATTATTATGATTTATCACACAATTAGTATCTGCTAGTACATTGGGTAATAAAACATCGTATTCCACACACAGTTTATAAAAGGATATCGTATTAACTGAGCTCGTAAAAGTGCCATTAAAGGGACATTCCTAAGTTTGCTGCAATTTTAAAGATCTTATCGACTAACAGAGACATTTTAACAATTGTAATTACATATCAAATGTATTTTTCTGCATACAATATTAGTGGCTGCATATTTAAACGTGTTTCTGATCGTTCTAGTACTAGTATTTGTATTAGGTTAAATTTTATTTTATTTCCTAAATTATTATCCAGTTTGGGCTTCTTACAAATATTAAGACGACCAGAAACACATTGAATATAAAGACACTGATATTCTAAACAAGAAAATATATTTAATATGTAACTTTAATCGTAGAAATATTTTATTAATGGGAAACATCTTACAATACAGCAAACTCAAGAATGTCCCTTTAACAAGAGAGCTGCGGAAACAATGGCGCGGAATAATGAGACTTGGTACGGTTTGGTCAAATCAATTACTCCTCCAACTTGGTGGCTTTCTTCTCATTTCCTCGCCATATGTCATATCCGTGATATTTGAAACGGGCCCTCTATCGTGATAGACACAATACTGTCAGAGTTCCAAAAATTCATTTCGGAAATAACAGCGTCGAAGGTCCAAACTTTCCTTAAACTGGAAATAATCACAACTTGGAGACACGTGCAAACAAGTTGTTCTGTGAGTATTTTAAATATTAAAAAATGTGTATAGTTCAGCTAGGAAAACTCAATACTGAATTTTATTACAAGCAGGGTTTCTGCCAGAGGGCAAAACGGGTATGTCGCCATACCCGATTTTTAATTAATATTTTTTTTTTAAAGTTTACCTTTCTACAAAATTAATGACTCTTATCATTACTGTATGATTTTCTTAACCCTAACCCTACACGTAACCCATTTTCTTAACCCTAACCCTACACGTAACCCATTTTCTTAACCCTAACCCTACACGTAACCCATTTTCTTAACCCTAACCCTACACGTAACCCATTTTCTTAACCCTAACCCTACACGTAACCCATTTTCTTTCTGGGGAAGTCACCTATACCCTCTGTTGACTGTGGTTGCATTCAGTTCCATATCGCCATATCCAAAAATTTCTGACAAGCTATATATTACCTTTGCTTCCGTTCACCATATCGACAAAAACTATTGTGTTGTGTTGACAAGATTGCTTTCCATGGTTACTTTCAAGACGTTTGCAGATCAGTCAAAGGAGATCAAACAAATACACTTCATTTACAATTAATGGGAATTTGAAGTGCATGCTCATTCCAGAATACTTCTATAACGAAACCAGGTTAATGTTTTATAATTACAAACTTTCCGAATTTATACGATTTACTGTATTCTGATTGGCTGACGTCACTAAAAAACCAAGCGTTATCCTTCCATAAACCTCATAAAAATACGTCATCACGGAAGACCAAGATCGATTGGAACTATTTTTAGCTAGATGGGCGAGAAGCCCAATGACCCAGTTCGGTGATCGTTTTAAAAATAGAACAAGGAAGTGACCTGTTTTCTCGATTAAAAAAATAAGAGAAACTGGATGAGATATTCATTTTATAAATTAAAAAAATTTACAATATATTTTTTATTTGTTTTTATTCTGTTACCCCCCCCCCCCCCAAAAAAAAAAAAAAACAAAAAAAAAACAAAAAAAAACATCCAATAGTATGTATACATGTATTCCTACGCTTATTTACAGAACATGGCTGACGGTAAGAACGAAAGAAATTATTTTTGAGTGTTTTAAGGTACACTTCTTGTACTGTTTGTAATTATAAGAATTGTTTCTCATTTTTTAGGAATTTATCGATGTATAAAAGTCACAAATGTAGTATAAAATCGCTTCGCTACGCTACGCGATTTTATACCATTTGTGACTTTTATACATCGATAAATTCCTAAAAAATGAGAAACAATTCTTATATCAAATGCTATTTAATGCAAATAAGCATAGAAATTTATCAAAACGTTAACGGTAGAGATTCACAGGTCATTACAGGCGATGAAGCAACACAGACAAATGTGATTATTTGTACAATTTAATATTGTATATATATATATATATATATAATATATATATATATATATATATATATATATATATATATATATATATATTCATCCTGTAGCCATATCTTTTGGTGTGAAAACAGAAGGCGATATAACTTAAGGGTATGCTTTATTATGCAACCTATCCTATAATAATTATGTTTCCTTTAGTTCGGTGAATCAGCAGATAAAAACATGTGACATATATCCTAAGTAACCCGTTTACAGCGACATTCCGTTTTTAGAACATAGCCCAATTAAAGAGAAGTTTTACAAAAAGCGTTACGTCCAAATTGACTAAAATCGAAATAATCACATAAATTGCGTCTCATATACGGTACACGTTTACATGCACTGGTGTTACCCCATACTGAATTAGATTCTGTAACATGGATGACATAAACCAGCGCCATGTCTATTAAGTTATATTTGAAACATAAAACGTTTTTTTTTCTTCTTCTCAAATTAACATTTCATGGCCTTAATCAATTTTGCTAAAACACTTTTCGAATGTCTTCTGATCTTACAATGTTTGAAAGCTCAGATTAACAGCGTTGAATCGGAGAACAGTCGAGCTGGTTACAGACATGTAACATTTCCGAAGCATACTTCTTTATATACGATCTATGATCCTCAAAGCCCACTCTGTTTTAATTCACCTCGGCACCTGTTATTCAATTAGTACTCATTACTGTGGCAGTACTATTGATGTTTGACATACCATCACATTAATTAACCGAAAAAGTGAAAAATAATTTATGAAAGAGAAGGTTAAAAAGAATTGAGCGGATACTTATTAAATTGTTTTCCGGTTGGGGATAATTAATCTTGTATGCTGAACAACAAAAGAAACGTAAAAGTTAATTTAGTTTTGTGTAATTTATTTTAAAATATTCAGTTTGAATCCCATTCAGTTTTGTGTCTGCTAAAACTATCAGTCATTTATAGCCCATTTTGATAGTCCATTTACTGAATTAATTGTATAATGAAAAAAAGAGAGAAAAACGTATTAAAAGATACGCGTTAATTTTGTTATTTTGTATACTTTGACGTGCCCAATGAAGGTTTAAGCACGGCTTTCTTGGACAAACGCTCTGACGTCACCAGACTAGCTCGTAATGCGATCCAACCTCCTGATTGGTGAATTTCATTTCCTTCCATTTCAACTTATTTTCGTGCTTATATCCAATTAAGGTTGAAGCACGCTGTCTTGGGCTCCATTTCAGCTTTGTGGACTGTCTGTCCAGGACAGACGGTTAATGGTTAGTTGTTGTGGTTAGTGGGAGAGAATGAATGAATGGATGAATGAATGAATGAACGAATGAACGAATGAATGTTTAACGACACTTCAGCACAAAAATACACCTCGGCTATTGGGTATCATAAAAAGGTAAGTACAGCTGTGGGGAAGAGAAGTCGGTGTAGTGCTGTACACCTTCACAATGAGTTGTTCAACTCGTTCTAAGTGGGAAGCGGTACCTGGATGTGAAGGAAAGAAGGACATTTTTATTTAACGACGCACTCAACACATTTTATTTACGGTTATATGGCGTCAGACATATGATTAAGAACCACACAGATATTGAGAGAGGAAACTTGCTGTCGCCACTTCATGGGTTACTCTTTTCGATTAGCAGCAAGGGATCTATTATATGCAACATCCCACAGACAGGATAGTACATACCACGGCCTTTTGTTACACCAGTTGTGGAGCACTGCCTGGAACGAGAAATAGCCAAATGGGTCTACCGACGGGAATCGATCCTAGACCGACCGCGCATCAAGCGAACGCTTTACCACTGGGCTACGTCCCGCCCCCTACCTGGATGTGATCCCAGTACCTACCAGACTGAAGTCTAATGGCTTATCCAAGGCTGTCGTAAGTTGGGATATGGGGAAATTACAACGCAACCGTCGAACTGGTCATCTTCATCAGTAATTTTATTGATATAGTCCATCAGCCAGGACCCAAAATGTGACCAGTTGTTACCACCTGAGGGGACTAATGCTCATAGTGATTTTTGTCAAGGCCTGCATCCCTAAATCTTCTCACCGTATACTTATTGTCGTGCTTATTTCCTATTGAGGTTCAGGAAACTCTTTTACGACAGGCAGCAAGGGATCTTTTATTTGCGCTTTCCACAGGCAGGATAGCACAAACCATGGCCTTTGTTGAACCAGTTATGGATCACTGGTCGGTGCATGTGGTTTACACCTACCCATTGAGCCTTGCGGAGTACTCACGCAGGGTTTGGAGTCGGTATCGGGATTAAAAATCCCATGCCTCGACTAGGATCGGAACCGAGTACCTACCAGCCTTTAGACCGATGGCCTAACCACGACGCCACCGAAGCCGGTAGTTTGTGAGAGGGAAGTCGGTGTAGTGGTCTTACATCTGACCTATGCGTCGTTAAACTCGCTCTGGGTGTTTTGTTTTCGCTCGGTCTGGCTGAACTCAGCCCTTGGGATAGCCGACATGTCTTTCGGCCCTGAACTGGCATGTGTATTCAAATTGACACGCATTGTCGGTCTGTTTTTATTACTTTGGTTCAAAGACTTTACAAAGTTAAAATAACAAGTTATAGCTCTTCCATACTTTGATTTCATACATGTTAAAATTAATAACCGTGATTATTAAAATAAGCAAACATCATTAGGCTTACGATGTATTCTGGATGACACCATTTCGCGTTACTGGTCGCGAGATCGCTATTACGCTAATTGAATATTTTGTATTATTATTATGTTTGAGGTGTCGTATAGATTATGTAACCGTTTGTTCACATCAGAAGATAGAAAATGTCTAGCCAAAATTTTAGCCACTTGCAAATGTTATTAGCCTTTTTTTTTTTTTAATTAGCCAATGGCTAATTTGACTAATGACAGCGCGAGCCCTGTCGAACAGATTAGGTACCGAGAGTTGAACTCAGTAACTACCGGTCTCAAGTCCAATGGCTTAACTACTATGCCACCGAGGCCGGTAAGGTACCATTCTTTGACCTCGCGGTCAAGTTAAGTGTTGTATCTGAAATCACATCACAACTGTCACTGACACACATTGATCCTAACAGTCAAACGTCACTGGTAAGCAATTGTTTGTGTCTAGCTGTTCGAAAGAAACATTGCCCCCGACAATATAAAACACCACAGATGTCCATGATAATCGTCTCCCAGCATTACTTAACGCACAAGAAAAGATAGGATAAATAAAAATGAAAAGTCAGGACTTCTAAATTGGGAAGAACTCTCCCTGAATAGATATAATATCAACCGAACTACCCTCGAACGTCAATACGGGTTTGCATAATTGGCTGGAGAGAATTCACACACGGTGTCCATTGCGTGGTTAATGACAGAAGTCTGGGCGCGTTCTCTTTGTTGTTTCGAGATTTGGGAAGCAGCTCTGTGGCAGACCTTCCGTCCGAGGTGTGACAAATCGCAGGATCGACAGCCGCCAGTCGACTGGCATATTATGTCTGTGAGGAAAAGGAAGCCTGAAAAAGACCCCTTGCTGCTAATCGTAACGAACAGCCTAATTGGTGACTGATGATCGATATCTTCTCTAATTATCTAGCCCAGTGCCACAATAATCATTGCGTTGTGTTGACAGTGATACATGAGCGCATATTAGCACAACTGCCAATATATCAACTGAGCTCTGTTTTGTGCATAGATAGGCGTTGTGGTTAAGATTAAATCAGTCCGACTGTCTTAGAAGTGGAATTCCTAAGAGAGCATGTATCTCATATTATATTATATTTAAATGTAACTGGATAATACCTCTATATATACTTTGTACTCTAAATGTACAAAATCTCCAAGATACGTCTTATTTAGAACGAAGAGATTATTCTCCTTTGTACTGCGTCTTATATATATATATATATATATATATATATATATATATATTACTTTGTATTTTAAATGTACATCTCCAAGATAGTCTTATCTGGAACAAAGAGAGTATTTTCCTATGTACTGCGTCATCTATACATTTACTCTGTACTCTAATTGTACATCATCTCCTAGATACGTCTTATCTCGAACGAAGAGATTATTCTCCTTTGTACAGTGTCTTCGTCTCTCTGGTGTCCATTTAAGAACAGACTCCATTATTCTTTTTTTCTCTCTCTCTCCGGTGTCCATTTATAAACAGGCTCCATTAGTCTATCTTTACGATCAGCACAGATTTGTCATCTTCAGCCAGTGCGGCAAGAACTGTCGAGGACACACCTAATCCATCATTAAGATTTCCAGAACGATTAGAGGGGACAGACCCAGGTCAACTCAGAATAAGAGTGAGTCATTTTTGGTGGGCCCAGGTTCATTCTTGTTATTTACTCGCGTACTTGTAACTCCAGCACCAGTCGTGTTCGTCGCCGCAATCATTTAAAGGGACACGCCCTAGTTACGGCTAGTTGTTAACCATTACGGCGTTGTTTTTCGCTATTAAACCCATTTTTTCACAAATAAAATTGCACTTTACTTACATTTTATTATTTAGAATACACATTTCCATTCACCTAAAGTGCTTTTTGGTAATCCTGGTAATCCTGATGTTTGTAAAACCACGAAATGCATTTTTTTTGTATTTCTTAAAATGCCGCGCGCACTCGAGAAAAAACCGTTAAAGGTAGGGTCAACTCCAACAAGAGCCTTATGTGTTGGAAAGATGCATACCCGGACCACCAACACATACTGACACTTTAGCAAATGAAAAACGCGTAAATTTAGAGTTAATAAAAAAACATGATTATTCCTGCTAACTGGGGGCAGCCATTTTGTTTCGTTTTTGTGACGTCCGATGGGATAGCTTGGGGCGAAGTGACGTCAGCTCCTGAACATCTCCTGTTTGTACAGTGTAAACAAAAGCAGTAATTTTCGACAAGGCGCTTCTCTTTGATCAACCTGACTTGTAAAACAGCATAAATGACGTAATAATATAATAAACTATTTAACTAAATATATTTCAAGTTGCATTAATGGAAAAAAATGGGGTTATAGTGTTTTTCTCTGTTTAATAATCCAAAGGAAAAGTTTACACTATATGCTACGTTGGAGCAAAAACGATAACTCACAATACCCAAGTGATAATTTTCTTTTCTTTGGGACTACGTAATTGGTCAGTTCTGTGTTTTTAGATGGAAAAATCTACTTAATCAATAGTTTTACAGAACTATTTACAGTAATAAACCATGTCCATTACAATTTTAGGGGCGACAGGTAATATTCCACAATACCGGTATGTATTTTTGTGTCTAGACAGCGTCAATTAATTGGCTCGTCTGGTTACCAATCAAATACACACCTGCCAATCAGGAATCAAAGGTAGAAGCAACTAACAGCATAGACCAATTAACTAAGAAAACACTCCGTGTATCATTTCAGTACGTAGGTTAATGCATGGGCAAAACATTGTTAATTGTTTCGACTTGTTGTGTAGCCACTTTCACAATGGTATTTTATTTTGTATTGAAAAATAATATATATAGTGCTGGATATACTTACTGTTGGCTTACTGGGATGTGTATTATTACAGAACATTGCAATGTATGACTATTTATCATCCCGCAAAAACCAGGTAGATTGTGTTTGTCTAGTTCTAGGGCTCATTCCTGACGTGACGCGTTAAGTATTACGTAACCACCAGCTCGCCAGAGGGCGTACTCACTGAGATGGTACAAAATGGCTGCGCCCGTTATATATAATAGTCGTCACATTTAACCGTTTTATTAATTAACTATACAATTATACGTGTTGATATTAAGCAATAATGTGCATTATATATCGTTGAATATGTATACCAGGCCAAATGCCTTAATTGTCCTCTCCTTTAAGCAAGCGAGGTCCAATCTATTTTTAGAGGGAATCTTCCTGTGTAAACGTCACAGACGTTGGTATACCACGTGGCCGTTATCATTTTGGTTCGGTTTGTTTTCTCGTGCACGGTTCGCGCAATCAACATCCGATTTGTTGTCGTTTGCTTGTTGTTCATTTGTGAAATATTTCTTCACAGTTCGTGAACATTTTCAGTAACAATAAAGTTCAGACAAGTAAGTGTCTCAATACAAAACGTTACAAACCCTTAAAACCAATAATTTTGCTAAGTCTTACGATATCTGGAGAGGAGATACAACCAGGACAGAACAGTTGGAACATGTCCAGGAGAGGTGAAAGGAACGCATCCCAAGTCTGTGAAATTTGTCGTGACGTAGGCATTGTTGTGCTTCGAGCGACATCTCCCGGTGACATCAGAATACTAACTTTCAAAATTATTTCAAGCAATTGGGTCATGGGGATTCCCATGGTATTTATCGATATAAAACCTGCTTTTTCACTCCATTTGATAAAAACGTGATCTAAGTGTGTTACAGGTTTGTAGATTAACCAAATTATAATTTATTTTCGCTGGATGGAACTAGGGTGTGCGGCTTTAATATATACTTAACCATAAGCGTACGAGACTAGGAATCGAAGGGTGGGGAGGGGTACTGCGTGGGTGGGGCCACCGGGGCGGTTGCCCTGGGCGCAAAATTCTGGACTGGTGGAAGGGACTTGGGAGTGCTACCGGCATCCACTGGTTAGGGGGTGCACTACTTGTCTTGCCTCGGGTGCTGGCAACCCACGCTACGCTCTCTCTCTCCCCCCCCCCCCCACCCCCAACGCAGTGCTGGGTAAAATCTTCGAATTCGGGAAAAATTCATGGAGAAATTCTGGGAAAAAACCACAGGACTGAAAACGTTTAATCATGTATTGTCATCATTCTACAGAAAATATTAGTGGTATTCTTTGTTAAAATGCGTAGTGATTCATTTGCAATTCTGCTGTTTGGTAGTAATGCTAATATGAATTTTAAACGTCGTTATCCAGATAACGTCGTTATCGATATTCCATTTAAATCCCATTAGCTTTTGTGACCCTATATCAATGTGCCCTGAATCCTTTATTTTACTGCCCCACCTCCCCACCTCCCCACCTCCCCACCCATTTATTTTGAGCAAAGTACGGACCTGAAAATTAACATTTCGACCAACAAAATTACACACCACCATTAATTACTCCATGCAATTTGATAGAATTTCTATGACAGAATATATTCTGTGAAAAATACAACAATATCAAGAGGTCACGTGACTACTAGTTTTATGGAATGCTCTCCCTTGACAAGTATCTGTACTGTGTATAAAAATCAACATAGGTGGATCACGGCACAGGCGTGCGCTACAACAGCTTGTTCTAAATGTGCACGTAAAACCCTATGACCTGACCTGACCACGGCATTTTCCAGTTAGTCACCCTCATGCCAGAGCTCCGCCTCGTGTTGCTGTTATGCAAATGACAGTATACAATTTGCACAGTTGTTATCAGTTAGTACTAAATAGTACAAGTAACTTCAAACCGATGAGTCATTTTTACACGACACAGGTCATCATACTTGTAATCAACAAAGAGGGATTGTAATTTTGTATTTTGTTTTCACGAGGAACATTTTCCTAAAGCGAACTATATTAAGGTGCTATAGGTAGTACTGAACCACCGGCCTCGGTGGTGTCGTAGTTAATCCATCGGGCATAAGGCTGGTAGGTACAGGGTTCGCAGCCCGTTACCGGCTCTCACCCAGAGCGAGTTTTAACGACTTAACGGGATATTGAGAGAGGAAACCCGCTGTCACCACTTCATGGCCTACTCTTTTTCGATTAGCAGCAAGGGGCCTTTTATAGGCACCATCACACAGACAGGATAAAACATATCACGGCCTTTGTTACAGCAGTTGTGGAGCACTGGTTGGGACGAGAAATAGCCTATTGGGTCCACCGACGGGGATCGATCCCAGATCGACCGCGCATCAAGCTAACGCTGTACCACTGAGCTACGTCCCGACCCTGGTTCTCTAGAGGAAACGATGGTAAATAAGTGATGCGTAAGAAATGAGCGGCGAATCTGTGAATATATGTGTGTGTGGGTGGTGGGGTGGTGAGGGTGGTGCGCCCAGTACATAGATTGGCACAGGTGAATAGTTGGATCTATGTAAGCTAAGCGCCATAATTATGTTCTCTACGCCACCCCCTCACCGGATTGGACGACCAATGCATACAATGCAAATTATAACTATTATAAATTTAGACACAATCATTAGCACGCTTGAACTAACATTTCCTAGTTTTAAAAAAATGATCGTAGCCTTAAATATAAAATAAATAGTTAAACTGCGATAATCTAGAGATATTATTTCTGTTAGGGCCTCCACGAGTCCAAAATATGGAACTCGAGTACTCGAGGGTCAAACTCGACCCGGACCCGAGTACCCGACACGTACACTTAATTCCAGGGCTGAACATGGATGCCAAATCATGTCATTGTATTGCATTTAGAAACCGGTTGATATATTTAGTGTTATGGTGGATGGACGGCCAGTTTAAAAAAAGAAACTAGCGCATGATCTTATAATTATTGTGTCACTTATATCGTTGATTATCAAAGCCTGAAATTATTGTCCTACATTGTCCAGTGTATTATAATTGATTCCACCTTGTACGGGTACTCGAGTCCTGTGAACGGACTCGAGTCTTGCTAGACTCGACCCGTGCCCGAGTATTCGAGTACTCGTGGAGACCCTAATTTCTTTACATTATTTTGACCACAGATTAGATTGATTTCTTTCACCGTTTAGAACCGCGATACCTCCACTGCTCTGAGATCAGTTATTATTACCCATATGGTTACACATATCTTGCTACATATCAAAGTGATACGTCCCACTAGAATGCCAAGTGGCATGTAACACTTTTGATGTCACACGATGACGTCATCAATGAGTACACTACCACCTTACAGAAACGTCAACGAAACGAGATGAGTGATCGATTATGGGTAATAAATAAAATATTAAACTGCTACCATTTTAGTATCATATTTATGTCCCTCGTGAAATAGTTTTCATTGTCACTCGCTAAAGCTCGTGACAACTGAAAATTATTTAACTCGGGACATAACCATGATACAAAATAGAAGCTCGTCTAATATCCTATAAATACGACTGTTTTGGGTTACATATGTAATAATATGTTAATAATAATACTTCAAGTTAAAAACTAGTTAAAACACATTCTATACAATTTAGTTCTACGTTTCGGCGGCATCAGGGATCTGTCATTCTCTACCTAGTTACGTTACATCCATTTTTCCTAGTGCCGGAATTTCCAGTACTTAGGCCAACGCGAAATGAAGCCCATAGGCTTAAAAATGGAATACTGTTCAACAGGAATCTCCCATAGGTAACCGGCCTCGGTGGCGTAGTGGTTAGACCATCGGTCTACAGGCTAGTAGGTACTGGGTTCGGATCCCAATCGAGGCATGGGATTTTTAATCCAGATACCGACTCCAAACCCTCAGTGAGTGCTCCACAAGGCTCAATGGGTAGATGTAAACCACTTGCACCGACCAGTGATCCATAACTGGTTCAACAAAGGCCATAGTTTGTGCTATCCTGCCTGTGGGAAGCGCAAATAAAGGATCCCTTGCTGCTAATCGGAAAGAGTAGCCCATGTAGTGGCAAAAGCGGGTTTCCTCTCAAAATCTGTGTGGTCCTTAACCATATGTCTGACGCTATATAACCGTAAATAAAATGTGTTGAGTGCGTCGTTAAATAAAACATTTCTTTCTTTCTTTCTCCCATAGGTTATCAACCCCCCAAAAAACCCCAACAACAACAACACAACAAAAAACGTATAATAGAAGAAAAAAAACCCCATCGTAACGACAAATGTTAAATGTATTAGAATTGCATGTGACTAAGATCGTCATGGAACAATAGTTATTAAGTACCCCGTTGCTATCCTAACTTGTACCTTTTGCCTTTTGTCTTTATTATAATATTTTAAAACATCAACGTCTTACTTTAAGCCCTAGTCCTAATTTTAGATAAAACTTTATCTTCTCCAAGGTGGTATTTTCCGTATTTAAGCCCAAGAAGTCCCGGTAGTAGCTGTTTTCAGGTTAGCTTGTCGATTTTACTTTAGGATAATGTGAGTACGGAAAAAACCCCATTCTTGGTTAAATGTTTTAGTCACACTGCGGCGTTATTAATTGTTAACAAAAAAGTACAACAATACTCTCACTGGTCCACACTTTGCATTATCGATAATTCCGCGATCAGATTTAATTGAAGGTCACATCCAATGACATTCTTTTAAAGCAATGAAACTAAGACGGTTTTTCTTTTTGTTCTTTTAGCTAGGAACCTATAAATACCCTATATAAGTAATGACTCCAAACAAACCGGATGCAAATGCATCCAGTTCAAGGCTTCTTCATGATTGGGAAACGGATAACAAAGAATATTCATATCCCAATCGTACTCACAAAGAATCCCATATCAGAATGAAATTCGATTTTCCTCCATTGACGAAAATACGTCTAACATAACCGGTAGCTCTCAGTGGCGAATCCAGCGTGACATCGAGCAGGGGTCACAGCGAGGCCGTGAGAAGGGGATGGCGGGTGGTGGTAGTAATTTTAGTTTATAAAATATTGCCATAACTGGCAGGGACGGATGCTGGATTTCGTTTATGGTAGTTAGTGCAGTGATTAAAAGGGGCATACACAGTATTCAAAAGTAAACATGTAATATCTGTATAGTAGTCTGAACATTGTAAACATGTTTTCATCTACTAATCACTGGATTTTTCTGATCACTTCGAATTTCAGAGGGGCAGGGGTGTCATTTCATTCATTTCCAACTATTTTCATGCTTATATCCAATTAAGGTTCAAGCACGCTGTCTTGGGCACACGCATCAGCTATCTGAGCTGTTTGTTCAGGACAGTGGGTTAGTGGTTAGTAGTTAGTGAGAGAAGAAAGAGTGTAGCAGCCTTACACCTACCCATTGAGTCGTTAAATCTCGCTCTGGGTGGGAGCCGGTATCGGGCTGCGAACCCAGTACCTACCAGCCTTATGTCCGATGGCTTAACCACGACACCACCGAGGCCGGATCACTCACTTCTTGGATCCATACTTGCTATCCTTCGGGAGCAGTTCTTATGCTTAAATTGATGAAGCAAACTGAACTGAACTGAACTGAATTAACCTAACGAACTTTTTTTGTATTCTTTATTAATATATATTGGCGTAGCCGGGGGCTGGGGAGGGAGGGGACATGGGGCAACATCCGCCAATCACCCCCTTTCCCCCCAACATATGTTATATGTACCTGTCGCCCCATAACACGACTCATTGGCAGTGTGGGTTCCTCCTACCAATGTGGGTGCCACCCCTCCCCCCGCTCCCCACACACACAATATAAAATACTGGCTACGCCAGTGATAATGAACCACACCTCCAACTTCATCAGTGAGTGATAAAGAAAGAAAGAAAGAAAGAAAGAAGGAAGGAAGGAAGGAAGGAAGGAAGGAAGGAAGGAAAGAAAGAAAGAAAGAAACAAACAAACAAACAAACAAACAAATAAACAAACAATCACTTACCTCTATTGATATGTCAACTCAACATGTGCAGGAAATATTGGAACAGAACAGTATAGAAGTTAGATGTCATCATCAGGTAGTATTAGATCCATGCACAGATATTTTATATTTATAGGATATACATTTAACATAAATATGATTATAAATGTCAAACCGCGATCTTTTCGCACATTTCTGAAGTTAAACTATATTCAGACGAATATGCGTAGTATCGCTTTGATATCAATAAGCATATTAATTAAAACGCCAAAGCATTGTTGACGTCATATCAAAGGAACGTTTTTATGGTAACGTCTTCGACAATTTTCGTAACGTAACGGAAAATGTCGAACTAGCATTGATATGAAATACACACCTCCAGCACCCTCCTACTGGATCCGGGCCTGGCAGGGATTAACAGTAGCGCAGACCAGTTACTATGTACAGTAATAATCCATTGTCCGTCACCGACAAGATTGATGATGCAAAAAATTATTAAGTACATCAAAAATATTCATGTTCTTTGCTAGTTCTCTGTCAAATTAAATATGTATCGTCACATCTTAACCTGTTAGTCATCTTTATTGGATATTTTAATTAAAAAAAAAAAAAGTAGTAAATAAAACTATCGGGATGCATTTTTATTATGAGGTGGGATAAGGGTATTTAATTCAAGGTAAAATCATTACATTTCACAACAAAAATTAATATTTTGGTCATTATACAGCTCTAAGTGAAAGTATCTTAAAGCTGTAATCTCTCATATCTCTCTCCCTCCCTCCATCCATCCCCCCTTTCTCCCTCCCTCCCTCCCTCCACTCCCTCTCTATCTCTCCTTCCCTCCCTCCCTCTCCCCTCTCTCTCTTCATCCCTCCCTCCCCCACCCCCTCTCTCCCTCCCTCCCTCCCCCTCTCTCTCCCTCCCTCTCCCCTCTCTCTCCCTCTCCCTCCCTCTCTCTCCCTCCCTCTCTCTCCCTCCCTCTCTCTCTCCCCCTCTCTCTCTCCCCCCCCCTCCCCCCCTCCCTCTCTCTCTCTCTCTCTCTCTCTCTCTCTCTCTCTCTCTCTCTCTCTCTCTCTCTCTCTCTCTCTCTCTCTCTCTATCTATATATATATATATATATATATATATACTCACGGAAAAAAGTTCCTGTGCATCTTTAAAATGTCAGTAAGACTTATATTTTTAAAATTTAAAAATATTGTGTTTCACATAGATGTACTGTTTATCTGTTAAAAGTATAGTGATCCTCTCCTGCCTTCTAAACCTGATATACAGTCTACACAATGCGTGGTGCGCCGTCGGTCATGATGTAACAGAACAGCGTATTGATGTACGGTCATGGTCGTACTTTGTTATCACCTAATTGGTTGTGCATAGTTCTTCCACTGATTGGCCTTAACTCAAATATGTATTGGGATGTTAAACTTGGAATTTCCAAATGATTCCATATGTGTACCCGCTTGATATTGACGATTTGTTAACGTGACGTCACGCGTCGACTCCCTAAATATGGAAGATCCCTAGTATCCCTAAACTGTCGAAAACATCTCCGCAGACACTGCTTAGTTTTCTGATGAACACCAATGAACACCAAAATGACTAACAACAATGGTTGTGACATTCTAGCCTGAATCATACCCATCGTTCTTAGACGTTTATTTTTTTGGATGGGTGGGATCACATTGATGACGATTAGACCCCTAAGAAAAATATTTTTTTGAGTGATGAGAATCCATAGAATAGTTTTAGAGTCCAATGATAAAAAAAATGACGTCAAACAGGAACACGTGACCAAGAATGCTAGTAATGCAATTTGTGATTACACAGCATGAATAGCTAATGCAATTGACAGGACACCACTGGAATATTGAAGGGAGTGGTTACACGTTCATATACTGAATTTGTTTTACAACCAGATTTCAAGTAAATTATATTCTATATGCAATTATTTGGTGCACATGAACTTTTTTCCGCGAGTATATATTATTTAACCAATGTAGATAAGAATAGACCACGCTACATCGGCGAGAGTCTATCATTTGTTATGGCATATGCAAGAAAAAAGAAGTTAATTTAGCATAAGAATCCTAATTTAGGAGTTTTCACAATTTGTTGAATAACGTAGACAATTTGTTTTAATGCAATATAATATTATGGATCTACTGTGCAACATGAATGAGAACTATTTAAAGGTCACAACAGGCATGTGACCCATGTTCCCAATGCTGAATTTCCGTATAATTGGAGCTTGCGTTCGTGTACGGTGCACACTCCAAATTCGACAATGATACGACGTCAACTGACTATCTAAGATCGAGGAAGGGCTATTGCTTGGCTTCAGGATGGCAATACGCAAAGAAATGTTGCTCTGAGACTTGGTGTCAGTCAGAGTGTCGTTGGCCGACTGTGGCAACGGTACCAAGCAACGAATTCTGTTCGAAATCGTCCACGTTCGGGAAGACCCCGAAGCACTACAAATAGAGAGGACCGCTACATCACCAATATGGCTCTACGTCAACGCACAACCACTGCACGCCGATTACGTGACAATCTGCGGACTGCGACTGGAACTCGAGTGTCTGATCAAACCATACGCAATCGTCTGAGAGCCAATAATCTACGCTGCCGTCACCAGGCTGTTCGACCACCACTCCTACCACGTCAATGAACGGCCAGACGTCACTGGTGCACGCTTCATATGCGGTGACAACGTGTTCAGTGGGGTCGAGTGATGTTCACTGATGAGTCCAGGTTTAGTCTCCAGTTCAACGACGGTCGGGTTCGTGTCTACAGACGTCCTGAGGAGCGCTTCGCTGACGTTAACGTTAGACAACGTCACCGGTTCGGTGGTGGCAGCGTCATGGTGTGGGGCGGCATCTCTATCCACCACAGGACCCCCCTCTATGTGGTGGATGGCAATCTGAATGGAATCCGCTATCTGAATGAGATTATCCGGCCGTTGGTTCTCCCAGGCCTTCAGCAGATTGGCGGTGGGGCAGTTCTGCAGGGATGACAATGCCAGACCCCCACCGCGCCAGGGTGGTAACGGACTTTCTCAGACAACAAGGTATCGCCAGGATGGATGGCCAGCACATTTGCCTGACTTGGCCCCAATCTGGCACGAATAGGCAGGAGAGTTCGGGATAAACCATGCCCCTTCATGATCTGGGTCAACTTCTTATGGCAGAGTGGCAGGGCCATTCCCCAAGACTTCAGAGTCTGATCAAACAGCATGAGGCAACGATGTGCCGAGTGTATTCGCGCCATGGGTGGATTCACACACTATTAAACGAATGTTCTAATGTGTAAAATCCATGTTTGACAACCTTCAACTTTTGACAGCATGTCATGTGACTTTCTTGTATACAGTGACGTTTATTTGTAGGTTTTTGTAAATATGGAACAATAAATTAAATTTTTGGTGTAGTTTACATCATCAATCTAATACACTCTGAAACTTATTTGGTTATAAATTTTTGACCCTTAAATTCTTTTGAGTAGTATATACATGTTTTCCATTACTCGAGGTAGCTTAAGCTTGTGACAGTGACACGCATTTTGTAAGACTCGATTCAAAACAATGTTTCTATCGATACTGATCAGTCATTTCTTTCCTGTACTCGCCTTTGATTAACGCCTAATAGCGGATGTATTTTTTGTGCTGGGATGTCGTTAAACGCAAATTCACTTGCTCACTTGGTCGATTGAAAACCAACCCGAATTATAAATATTACCGTATATTACCGTCAATACATCTCAGATGATCTGCAACGTTCATTCGTTATAATGTACTAAATATAAATATCGTTTCAAGGGATACTATCACTGTGACTCTCCATCACTCCCTTGAGAGTAGTTCAAAGAGAGTAATCTTTTTTAGCTCCCTTTAACATGTGAATTAAGAAAAAAACACTACAAAAGGAAAGAAGGAAATGTTTTATTTAACGACACACTCAACATATTTTATTTACGATTATATGGCGTCGGACATATGGTTAAGAACCACACATATATTGAGAGAGAAAAGCCACAGTCGCCACTTCATGGGCTACTCTTTTCCAACAGCAGCAAAATCTATTTTATATGCACCATCTCACAGACAGGAGAGTACCTACCACGGCCTTTGTAACACCATTTGTGGAGCACTGGCTGGAACGAGTACTACAAAAGAATGAAATATTATTACTCAGTATGGTAATATCTTAAATGGCTCCCCAATAATCTAAGTTAATGCGACGCCATAGGCTACGAGATCCTCGTATGAGAATAGCCACCAGACAAACAAACAAGAAAACATTATGATTTAATTTGCTATGCAATCAGCTATTCTTGTACGAGGCAGTCGTCACGAAACAATCAACAAAACAGTGTAATAATATAAGTGAAAAATTCTGAGACGGTTGACAACTGCAGTCAGTGACAAGTCTGTTTCTATGAAATTCATTCCCTTTCATTTCCACTTCAGGCGCTATAATAAGGAAGGAAATATTGTATTTAACGACGCACTCAACACATTTTATTTACGGTTATATGGCGTCACACATATGGTTAAGGACCACACAGATATTGAGAGAGGAAACCCTCTCTCGCCACTTCATGGGCTACTCTTTTCGATTAGCAGCAAAGGATCTTTCATATGCACCATCCCATAGATAGGGTAGTACATACCACGGCCTTTGATGTACCAGTCGTAGTGCACTGGCTGGAACGAAGCTCAATGGGCCCACCGACGGAGATCGATCCCAAAGCGACCGCACATCGCGCTTTACCACTGGGCTACGTCCCGCCCAAGGCTCTATAATAAAGCATGGAATCCAATTTCCTCCACGTTCAGGTCTCTGCCTTTATCATTTCTTGATTTCCTCCACGTTCAGGTCTCTGTCTTTATCATTTCTTGATTTTCTCCACGTTCGGTTCTCTGCCTTTATCATTTCTTGATTTCCTCCACGTTCGGGTCTCTGCCTTTATCATTTCTTAATTCCCTCCACGTTCAGGTCTCTGCCTTTATCATTTCTTGATTTTCTCCACGTTCAGGTCTCTGCCTTTATCATTTCTTGATTTTCTCCACGTTCGGTTCTCTGCCTTTATCATTTCTTGATTTCCTCCACGTTCGGGTCTCTGCCTTTATCATTTCTTAATTTCCTCCACGTTCAGGTCTCTGCCTTTATCATTTCTTGATTTCCTCCACGTTCAGGTCTCTGTCTTTATCATTTCTTGATTTTCTCCACGTTCGGTTCTCTGCCTTTATCATTTCTTGATTTCCTCCACGTTCGGGTCTCTGCCTTTATCATTTCTTAATTTCCTCCACGTTCAGGTCTCTGTCTTTATCATTTCTTGATTTTCTCCACGTTCGGTTCTCTGCCTTTATCATTTCTTGATTTCCTCCACGTTCGGGTCTCTGCCTTTATCATTTCTTAATTTCCTCCACGTTCAGGTCTCTGCCTTTATCATTTCTTAATTTCCTCCACGTTCGGGTCTCTGCCTTTATCATTTCTTAATTTCCTCCACGTTCAGGTCTCTGTCTTTATCATTTCTTGATTTTCTCCACGTTCGGGTCTCTGCCTTTATCATTTCTTAATTTCCTCCACGTTCAGGTCTCTGCCTTTATCATTTCTTGATTTCCTCCACGTTCAGGTCTCTGCCTTTATCATTTCTTGATTTCCTCCACGTTCGGGTCTCTGCCTTTATCATTTCTTGATTTCCTCCACGTTCGGCTGGCGGCAGATGTCACTACCGTTACTAATAGAGACTACTGTGTTAGTTCACAAGTATTTCCAAGACGCAGATTCTACTTTATGCAGGCTACACTAAACTGAAAAGTGAAAAGTGAAAAGTTAAAGTTTGTTTTGTTTAACAACAACGCGAGGGGTACATTGATTTATTAGCCATCGGCTATTGGATATCCAACATTTGGTAATTCAAACATATAGTCTTAGGTAGGAAACTCACTACATTTTTTCATTAGTAGCATCCCGGATCGAGCCCCTGGCTATCCAGAGACGGGACTCGGGATGGACATGCTCGAAACCTTCGTGGTATATGATCATGACAAAAATATCCGCTCCGCTCCATTAGTAGCAAAGGATCTTTTCTATGCGCCATTCCACACAGGATAGCACATACGACGGCCTTTGATACCAGTCGTGGTTCACTAGTTGGAACGAGAATTAGTCCAATGGGCCCACCGACGGGGATGGATCGTAGATCGACAGCACATGAAGCGATCGCTTTACAAATGCACTATGTCCCACCCACACTAAACTAATAACACAATAATACGGATTAATCTCATTCACGGTACAACAGAATATCACAAACATTATTAACAATTTAAATATAAACATTCACAATTTCATAAATTTGATTATTTGAAACACTTTACATCACAGTATATGTATCAACCCCTGATATCATCACTGTTTTGACAGGAAGGAAGGACGTGTTTTCTTTAACGACGCACTAAACACATTTTATTTACGGTTATATGGTGTCAGACATATGGTTAAGGACCACACAGATATTGAGAGAGGAAACCCTCTGTCGCCACTCTTTTCGATTAGCAACAATGGATCTTTTATATGCACCAGCCCACAGACAGTATAGTATATACCACGTCCTTTGTTACACCAGTTGTTGAGCACTGGCTGGAACGAGAAATAGCCCAATGGGTCCACCGACGGGGATCGATCCTGGACCGACCGCGTATCAAGCGAACGCTTTACCACTGGGCTACATCCCGCCCCTTGTTTTGACAGTGATTTATGAGTGTATGCCATCACAGCTGTAGGTATTCCAATGAGCTCTATCCTATGCTAGTTTTGATTTCGTAAACTTGTCTGGGAGTGGCAGTACTCTTCTGAGCGGTGCGGGAAGGATGTATAGCCCAGTAAAGAATCTCCGCGGAAGTGGCTGTCCTCCTAAAGACGAGGCACTAGATAGAGGTTCATGGAATCAACCAATACTTTGCCAAAACCCTATTCAACTCTGTATTGTGCAGATATGCGTTCTTGGTAGTTAATAACGGTTTTGTCGTTCAGATTCGGCGACAGCGAGCGACAGAACAGAACAGAACAGAACAGAACAGGGGCCCATTTCACAAAACATCGTAAGTTTACGTCTGCGACCAGCAGTTATGCCGGTCATACATTTACATGAGTTTGGCATCTATTTCACGCAGAACATTACATCATTATAGAAGATGGAACATTTTAAGGACAAAAGAAATTGAAATATGTATATTTGAAACTATATCAGTTTTACTATTAGTAGTAATAAGAATTGTGGTTCAGTCGTAAATTTACGTACAAAACTAAGCTTACGATGATTTGTGAAGTTGGACCCAGACCTTTATACGCTCAGGCCGTTACACAACGGCATATGAGTAACATACAATAATATTTCACAGTGACAAGATGCGCTTTACAGGACATAATAAGGTAACGTTTGCGAACTGTTCCACTGGTCCCCGATGTGGTCATTTGGTTTAACGTGAAGCCCATAAAGAGTTCATTCAGAATTTGTTTTAATTATGTCATATTTTATAGCAAGCATTTGTTATTAGTGGGAGGGGGTGGGGGTGGGGCGGGAGGTAGTCCAATGTTAAGCGCTCGCTTGATGCGCGGTCGGTCTACGATTAACCCTCGTCGATGGGCTCATTGGGCTATTTCTCGTCCCAACCAGTTCACCACGACTGGTATATCAAAAACTGTGGTATGTGCTATCCTGTCTGTTGGGTGGTTATAATAGAAAAAACAGCTTGTCCTGAATGTGCACGTAAAACCCTATGACCTGACCTAATAGGAAAATGTAATCCAATAGCCGATGATTAATAAATGAATGTGCTCTAGTGGTGTTGTTAAACAAAACAAACAGAATTGTTATTGGTGATTTGTATAGATATCTGTGATCAACTTTTTTGTCCTATGAGACGCCATATATATTATCAATAAAAATGTTTTTGAGTGCGTAGTTAAATAAAACATTTTTGTTCATCTTTAAATGTGTTTTTCCGAGTCACAGAATTTCCAGAATCTAATTAGGAAACCACAGTGGGGATTGTTAATCAATGCTGATTTACTGCTTGCAACGTTACTAAGGAAACCACAATTGAAATGAGTTTTGAATATTGAATAATGCATACCGTTGTTCTCCGTTGAGACAGAGTGGTAAGAAACAGCATCAAGTCAGTTTGCTGGAGTGAGAGCGCCGTGAGAGTTTGTACTGATATTCAGTTAGTAGGTTCTGTTTAACAAAAGACTACTATTACACATTGATTAAATAATCATCGGCTACTGGGTGTACCGTCTCCGGTGGTGTCGTGGTTAAGCCATCGGGCATAAGGCTGGTAGGTACTGGGTTCGCAGCTCTGTACCGGCTCACACCCAAAGCGAATTTTACCGACTCAACGGGTAGGTGTAAGACCACTACACCCTCTTCTCTCTTTCTCACTAACCACTAAACCACTGTCCTGAACACCCAACCCAGATAACTGAGGTGTGTGCCCAGGGCAGCGTGCTTGAACCTTAATTGGATATAAGCACGAAAATAAGTTGAAATGAATGAATGAATACTGGATGTGAGAATTTTGTTTTGTTTAACGCTACATATTCCAGGAAATATAGTCAAAGAACCCTCACAAATTGCAAAAGTTTTAATTTCTACTGCATTCAACTCTGTATGTAATACGATGGTGCATATAAAAGATCCCTTGCTGCTAATCGAAAAGAGTAGTTTATGAAGTGGCGACAGCGGGTTTCCTTTCTATATCTGTGTGGTCCTTAACCATATGTCTGACGCCATATAACCGTAAATAAAATGTGTTGAAAGAAAGAAAGAAAGAAAGAAAAAAATGTTTTATTTAACGACGCATTCAACACATTTTATTTTTTACGGTTATATGGCGTCAGACATGGTTAAGGACCACACAGATTTTGAGAGGAAACCCGCTGTCGCCACTACATGGGCTACTCTTCCGATTAGCAGCAAGGGATCTTTTATTTGCGCTTCCGACAGGCAGGATAGCACAAACCATGGCCTTTGTTGAACCAGTTATGGATCACTGGTCGGTGCAAGTGGTTTACACCTACCCATTGAACCTTGCGGAGCACTCACTCAGGGTTTGGAGTCAGTATCTGGATTAAAAATCCCATACCTCGACTGGGATCCGAACCTAGTACCTACCAGCCTGTGGACTGATGGCCTGCCACGACGCTACCGAGGCCGGTAAAATGTGTTGAATGCGTCGTTAAATAACACATTTCTTTCTTTTCTGTATCTAATACAAAATAACATTGTGACGGCACATGCTCTTAAATTTGTTTACGCCTGTGGCGATTTTAATTGTGTTAGAGGGCCGTGTGCAGTTTAATTGCACTTAAGCCCAGATGGGCAACTTGTTACGTAATATCTCCGCGCGACGGTCCTCGATCGGTACGCCTAATACACATCCAGCCAGGTGCGGAGGCCATGTGGCGAGTAGTTACGTAATACCTCTGCGAGTGCGGTTTTTACAACCGTGATTTGGCGACGATGGCGTCAGTAAGTCTGACGATCAGAGAGAAATATATCGACTCTAGTAGAGGTGGAATATCAGATGATAGGGGGAGGTACCGCCTTGTACCCCCAGGCGAATTCTGATTTATAATAAATAGCTAGTTTTTAGAGATATCGAGGAGAACCAGAATAGGAAGGCTCCCAGGGAACGTAGTCCGTTGGACTTTGGTAAATATTTTTATTTCTGCTCTGTGTATAACCTTGATGTGATTGATGTGACTTTAAATATTTTAATACTGTATTATACCAATATTCTTTAGACAGTGTCTTCGGTCATCTGACGAAGTAAATCGTAGACTTTTTGTTCTAACATTATACGAGTATTTGGTAATATAAAACTTAGCCAGTCATCCTAGACGACCTAGGTAAACTGTAGGTTATTGTCTTTATTGTGATAGGTACCAGTATTAATTCTGTGTTACAAGGTTACTGAATGAGTAGTTAGGGTTAATTAAAAATTAACCCGTTAGGAATAGAGCTGTAATTCCTTTATTAATTAAGTTCCCCTGGAAGCGTTCCTAAATTATCACACGTTACTGAACGAGTTTTAAGGGTTAATTAAAAATTAACCAGTTAGGAATGGTGTTGTAATTCCTTTACTAATTAACTTCTCCTGGAAGCGTTTCTCAATTATCACACGCGTGGGTGTTGTGTAACGGTGAAGTGATTCGCATATTGTGTAACTAGACATCTAGAGATTAACTAATTAAGTGATCAGTTCTGGGTTGTTATTATTGCTGTTATTAATTAACTACTACGGCTGTACATTTGTCAGCGTAGATTAATACAGATTCCAAAGTGTATTGTGTTTTTGTTGTGTTTCTAGTGAGCTAAACGTGCTATAAATATATATACTTTATATAAGATCGTATCTCTGATCATACCTAGAGACGAGCCATACTAGGGTTTAACCGCCTGTTACAGAGAGATCTAATAGAGATACAGTTAGGAGAGATATTTTGATAATCGTGTTTTATTCAGTTACGGGAATTATAGAATCCCCGTGACAAACATGTAAAAATTGTAGAGCAATATAATTGGTGGAACAATCTTAAATTCAACGCTTAAAATATGCTAAGTCCGAACCACATTGTTAACAACTATGATGAATTACTCTCCTACATTTATTTACCGTTAGCTTTTCCCGACATTTTATCCAGACAGAAACCTTGAAAAAACCATTACAATAATACAGATTCGACATACTAGATGATAACTATATCACCTATATTGACTTCGCTGAGATCGCATACGGCAAAAAGCTTCGTGGGCTCGTGAATTATTTTTCACGAATCTTCCACCCCCCATCGTACATTCTCCTTACGTATTATTGCTTTTGAAACGTGCAGCGCGCCACTGTGTCTGTGTGGAACAGGGTAGTCAAGAGCGCGTATACGTATATATCAAACTGGTATAATAACCTCTTTTTTTCTCACATAAAGTTTGATTAAAACATCGCATGTAGCAGCTTTAGTCACATTTGCTATTGTCGTCTATAAGATTTGACTTGGTGCTATGCATTTTAAAATAAGACGGTCAACACCTGCTTTTGCATTGAATTTCGCACCTGTATCTTTCAATCTGTCACTTAATTAGGGCATTCATGAGACATTGTCTTGGATTCAACATATCAAACACTTATTAAACAACCTAGGTATGACTGATATATGGTTGTCTCGAAGATTTTTAACAAAAAACCCCAACTTCTTGAATATATCAAACTGAGGTAGCATGACCAGTACCTTCAAACGTGGAACAATAACATTGCATCATCGTCTAGAATAAAACATTATAACATTTTTAAAAATCAGCTAATTTTTGAAAAATACCTCACCATAATGCCTGAAAAACTATGGATCATTATTCTTAAATTCAGAACATCAAATCATTATCTCCCGATTGAAATAGGACGGTGGAATAATACACCAGTAGAAAATAGGTTATGCACACTTTGTGACTCTAACGATATTGGTGATGAATATCATTATCTACTCACTTGTGCCTTCTTTACTAAGTCTCGAAAAACACCCCTAAAACAATATTATTATGTGAACCTCAGTACCCTAAAATTTAAAGAGTTAATGACTAGTAATAAAATAGGTGTCCTAAGAAAAGTCAGCAAATTAATTAAAGAAATTAATGATAAATTTAAATTTAATTTGTATCAACATATACCACATCACTCGAGTGAAATATGCTTTATTATTATATCACAGATATCGCTATTTGAATAAATCGAAATATACTAGTACATGTATAACAAATTATATAATGAACTTCAATTATTCTGCTATACCTAATATTATTGACTTATTGTATATATGTATTTTTGTTATGTCCACTCGTTGTATTTCTGTACACATGTATTTATATAATTTAACTATTCATATACTATATTATTTACTATTTAATGTTCTCCTGTAAACCCTGTCCTGTCTTGTCACATATTATATTATGCAATTATTCATATTTCCCCATATGCCGTGGCCTAACGGCCTGGGTGTAATAAAGTTCTGTTCTGTTCTGTTCTGTCTGTTTCCCCAGCACACCGGGCCCACTGTTATCAGTCCATTATAAATGGACTAGCTTGGCATCCATTATAAGAAGTAAACAAAACATCTCATAATTCGTGTGATAAAAACTGTGTATAGTATATTAAACATCTTTCCATATCTAACCACGATGCAATGACATACTGAGTTTATGTGGGTTGGGACATATAAAAGATCAGTTGCTATTAATCGAATAGAGCAGTCCATGGAGTGGCGGCAGCGGGTTTCCTTTCTCATTATCTATGTGGTCCTTAATATTAAGTCCGGCGCCATATAACTGAAAGTTAAAATCTGTCGTGTGTGCTATTAAATAAAACATAACCCCCCCCAAAAAAAAAAAAAAAAAATAAAAACAAACAAAACAAATAAACAAAAACAAAAACATGTGTCAATTACGTGGTATTGTCTGGTACCCGTACATTTCAGAAATAATTGTCAAAATAGTTAGACAGTTTTATACTACCCACAGCAATTTAGAGAACGTATAACCTTGAACAAATCCAACCCAGATATATTTTAATACTAATCAGATTTGTATGTTAAACTTTTAAATTGGCTACGCCCATATTTTCATAAATACTGTGACAAAAAACAGAAAACAAAACATTCAGTACTTTTAATTGTTGACCTAGGAGATAACCATATGGACTTTTTAGATTTGAGATTGTTATTGTCTATTTGATCCCGCAAATGTCATTTTTGACTGAAGACGTTAGAGTGAGGTTAATCATGAAACATTTGCGGGCATCAAATAGACTATAACACCGGCAAATCTAAAAACTCCATATGGTTATGTCCATTGTAAACTGAATCGTTCTTCTGCGTAACTAACTGTATATTTGGTATTTCTTGAAGACCCCCCCCCCCCCCCAACCTAGCTACAATCTAACATTAGACCGTTGAACCGTCCACTTAGCCTGTTCCAATTGGTAATGACGTCACTTTCTAATGACGTCATTAGCTTTCCGGGTGTTATTTTCATTTGACCCCGGAAAAAAGAATGTAATTAACCAATCACAATACAGAACACACTCGTCATCAGTTTACAATGCCATAACAACAATGCTTCATCTTATTTGT